>NW_006711151.1:1715095-1832615 GCF_000167675.1 Trichoderma reesei QM6a
GGGTTGCAGATCGATTCTTATACTATTAGCTATCCTTACCTACTTATAGTTAACTTTATTAAGTATACTAAATATAAAGAGAAGGTAATATATTATATACTTATTATAAATATATTATAATTAAAGCTAATAATTATATAATTATTTAGCTTTATAAAAAAAGGATCTTAACTTATAACTTTAATAAGATATTCTAGTATTAAAGGTTTAAAAGCTAAAGTATTAAATAGCCTTTAAAGTAATAAAATAAGGTAATAATTTATAAAGCAGTTATAATATATAAGTAATATATTAAGTATATAGTATTTATAAAAACCTTATAATTCTTTATAATATATTTATAATATATTCTTAATATATATATTTATACTTTTAATATAAATATTATATATATAAGGTAATAGTTTATAATATATACTAAATATATTACTTATATATTATAGTTTTATAAATATCTTTTATTATTATATATAGTCTTTATATAAATATATAAACTTTTAATATAATAATATATTTAAAAAGTATTAAAAAAGCATTTATTAAATTAGTATTAGCTTTATAAAATATAACTTTAATATTAAACTATAATATATTTATAATTTATTAATAATAAATTACTTTTTTATAATCTTCTTTTTATTTTCTTTTACTTTTTTACTTTTTTTATTATTAAATATATTAATTAAAATATCTTAAGCTAGCTACTAAAAGTACTTTTAAATAATATAAGTATATATTATAAACTTAAGCAGATATATTAAAATAATATATTAATATTTAATTTATAATATATTATTAATTTATTAGCCTTATTTACTTACTATTATTTAACTAGCTTTAATAATATTTATACTTAGCCTTAGTATTAAGGCTAGTATTCTTTTTTATAATATAATAATTTACTTAAAAAGTAAATATATTAATAATAAAATATAATATATTAGTAATATATTAATAAAAAATACCTTACCTTAAGTATAGCCTTTATTACTGCTTTTATAAAAAAGGAGGTTTAAACTATTAATATTAAAGCTTAGGCATTATAAAATATTATAGCTAGGTAATGCTTTTATAAGTATTATAAGTAAAGGTATAAAACCCTTATTATTATTAAGGGCCTTTATTATATTATAATAATACTTTATAATATATTAATAATATATTTTAAATATATTAGTAAAAGGTTAATAATACTTATAATATTTAGTACTTTTTAATTACTAGCAGTCCTTTTTTATACTTTTTTAAAAGTATTATAATAGCTATAAATAATATAGTTTTTAAGGTTTAAAGTATATAAAAAAAGTTAATTTTAAGTAATATATTAGTAATATAATATTAATATATTATTAATATATATAAGTTATAAGTAATACTTTATATTAAAATAAAGGTTTTTATTACTTATAAGTATATAATAAAACACTTTTTTAAATAAAAGGATAATTTTACTAGTTTTTTAAAATATAAATATATTAGCTTTTTATAATATATTATAAATATATTATAAATATATTAATAAATTTTACCTTATATTTAAATAATGCTAGTCTTTTTTAATATATACTACTAGCCTTATTATTATTAGCTAATTATTTAACCTTATAGTAAATATAAGTATTATACTGCTTTAATATAATTAATATATATAGTATAGTAATATATATAAAATAAGTTAGAAATATATTAAGAATATATTAAAATATTATAGCGCTATAAAAGTTATTAGTATTAAAGGTTATATATTAAAAAAAGAAGGGATAAATAGTTAATATATTAAAAAGGTATTTAACTTTAATATAAAAGCTAATATAACTTATACTTTACTTTTTAAAAATTTTAGCTAATTAAATTATAGGAAGTATAGGTTATATAAGGTTTTTTAATATAGTAAAAAATTTAGAAAAGTAAAGTATAGGTTATATTAGACCAGGGTGCATGGGTTATTTAAGGTAGCACCTTAGGAGGAAGCTAGAGCACTTTTAGTCGGACTTTCCTCGAAATCCTAGCCTCAGTAACTCATCGTGAAAGAAACCGGTGTGTATTAAGAAGCAACTCTATCTCGGCTTTTGGTATAAAGAGTACGACACTTGAGATGTCGAAACTGCCTTCAAAGCAATAGCTATGGTGAATCATCCAAGCAATGAGACATATGGGTGGCTGATCATTGTACGCTCTTTGCCGTGCGGTTATCCATGATGTCCATTCTACAGAGGCATATTTGAGGGCAATTTGTTTCATTCTCTGATAACTGAACATCAACACGGGAACGTCATCACTGAATCATGTTACTTCGTAGTCATATTGGATTACAGAGTGTCTGTAAGTTCCCTTGGTTGTTTACAAGGTCCATCCTCAAGAGCTACATAAGTGTAAGCATGATGAACACCGCAATAGGGAACACATGAACCCCGAGTCTCCACGCCGCCCAGTACACATGCACAAATCCGACCGAAAGATGCCGACGATTTAGATGACCGGTATTCTTTGTACATACTCGGACGGTGGGAGAGTTCCTTGCAAGATCGTCGTAACACGGCTAGACATTGACAGCAGTCTTTCTACACGCTACTCGGACAGCGGCGTTTTCGCACTTAATTTGTCCAACGGTTGTATCAGCCTTTAACCCCTACCTTTTCCATGGGATCAAAAAGATATGATTGGAGGAGCCATATGATCGGACTTTCCGCGGAGTCTTTGATCACTGGCAAGGTACGGAGATATACACCTCCAAGACCACACACGTGCCCATTCTAGGCCCATCAGCTTGGGCCGCGCAATTGCGCAAGCATTTGTGACGCCTGCTTCGATATCAATACCTAGCGTAGTGAATAGAGAGCTGATGAACAAGGCGTCAACAGATTCGAATTGTTGGCTGTCAAATGCTAGAGCCACGCTCTATCAACGTGTTGGCTACCTACCTGGTACTTAGAGGCTGGCGCTCAAACGTAATTTCATGCCTGCAGATACTACATTGCAGCCAACAACCCTTTCGTAAAGCACTGCTTACAAAAGCTTCGTATGTAATACCCGCTTGTTTGATACCAGCAGGTCGGTATAAGTTCTTGAATCGTCATTGCAAGGGAATGTCAGTGCGAATATGCAGCAACGGACGTAGCTCCATGGACTCACGGACTAGCCCGAAGGGAGGCCAGGCGAACATATGCGAGATACTCATGTTCTAACAAGGGTATTGCGACAACCGCTCTTGCCTCAAGAGACACGGGCAAGATCGAAAGAGCATTCGTATACAAATAGCCTGTATGCCGTTAATGCGCACAGTGTCCGTACCCAATCTGGTGGGCGGGGATAATAGCTTCAACTGCCTATCCTACATTGAATTGTAACATAGCCTTGGAACAAGAAGTGGCTACTCCTCGGCATCAAAGATCTCCTTTTCAACGAGATCGTAACTCTTGCTTCCGGCCCCACTGAAAGCAAGTATCTAACATCACTCTTGTTGGATAGGCGACTCCTATAAGACCAGAGCCGATTCCTTCGAGACAACCACAGCCAAAGCATTACCAAGCTCCAACCAGCTCACTTTACAACGCACTCCCCCTCCACGCGTGGCTGCTGCAATATGGTCAATATGCTGGATCCGACTCCCTCGAACTATCAAGAGATGCTCGCCTTTGTCCAGTCCCATCCTCTCTATCTCCTCATCGTCTTTGGCTCAGCTCTCTTGGTTGCATCCGCTGCCTACGTCGTCTACCAATGCTATTTCTCACCCTTGGCCTCGTTTCCAGGCCCTTTCGCGGCCAAGGTGACCTCGTTATGGCGACCATATATGACCTCTCGAGGCCAGTGGCATCGTTATTTGGACGAGTTGCATCGTCGGCATGGTAGTGTTGTACGAATCGGACCCAACCAGCTGTGAGTTCTCATCCTCATGTCCTCTGTTACATGCTCTCCCTCGGTGACCTCTCCCGCGCTGGTATCTCTGTGAGTACTGTGGAGGTTTGATAGTCCAATTGCTGATGACTATCTTTGTAATGTCAATTTGCAGGAGCATTGGAGATCCCGATGCATTCCGAACGATCTATAGTATGGCTCCCACCTCATTCCCTATCTACACCTTTCCGGCCTCAGGCCTTTCCATTTCAAAGTCACTTTACAGGCACCGGCATTACAGATGCTTTCTCATTTACGAGGATTGGAAGCGTCATCCTACCCCCTTTCTTCTTATTCATTACATCGTAATCGGCTTACTCACATCAAATAGGAATCAGCGGTGCCTTCGTCAAATCATCCTCTTATGCTGTACTTCAGGGATCGCGACCCTTTGATCTTGCAGGCGAGCGCAGCGAGAAGATCCATGCGGCCCAGCGACGACTTGTGGCACGACCCTACTCAATGGAGTCGGTCGTCCACCTTGAGCCGCAGGTTGACCGTCTCCTCGACGATCTGCTCGTCAAGTTCGACGCCTTTGCTCTCTCTCCAAACCCCATTGACCTCGGCAACTGGTTCCAGCTCTTCGCGTTCGATGTCATTGGCGCCGTCTCCTTCTCCAAGCCCTTCGGATTTGTGGCCCGAGGCACCGATGAGGGCATCTTTGGCAGGATTGAGCGTGCTTTTAGCAGCACGAGCTGGCTGATGCACGCACCATTGGTCTACAAATTCCATCAGAAGTTCATCCTGCCCTATATCGGAAATTTCCTGGCCGCCAATGATCGGAATGGCTACTTTTTCGAGTTTGCGAAATCCGAGGTGCAAGACCGAAGGGACAAGGGAGGCAACGACAAGGATATCGTAGGACAGCTCTTCCAGACCGCACGCAACAAGCCGGAACTGTATGCTCCATCTTACCAGAATGATTTTGTCCATGCTAATGAGGAGTTAGAACCGATCTCTCTATCTCCTTTATGATGACGTCCAATGTCTTCGCGGGATCTGACACAACGGCCATTGGCCTCCGCAGCATCTTCCTCAACCTCCTCCAGCACCCCCGCGTCCTGGCAAAGCTCAGGGCCGAACTCGAGGAGCGGAAGGCGGCAGGCCAGCTTTCAAACCCAGTCACATTCCATGAAGCCGAAGCCTGTCCCTATTTGCAGGCCGTCATCTACGAAGCGTTGAGAGTCTTTAGCCCGGTCGGAACCATCCCCGACAGAGACGTGCCCAAGGAAGGCATGACTATCTGTGGCAGATTCATCCCAGGAGGTGTAAGTCGCTCGTTTGCCGCGTCTCTGTGCGGTACTTTGGCTCGCTGACATGATGACCTGACACTTTGTTTGCCTGGAATCAGACCGTTGTTGGTACTAGCCCTTGGGTTATCCATCATTCGCCCGAGATTTGGGGACCCGACTACGAGGAATTCAAGCCTGAACGCTGGTTGGGAGAGGATTCTAGCCATCTGAGTAAGAAAAACAATGTCAATGCCGACAAGACCTCAAGTGTACAGATAAGACTGACATCCCTTGTCACAGAGAGGTTCTTCTTCACCTTTGGTGGCGGTACGAGGACATGCATCGGCAAGAGTAAGTGGCACGCATCATGCAAGACATAGACACAGCATACAAGGTCTGTACAAGTTTTGGGATAGAAATGATGCTAAGAAAGGTTCACAGACATTAGCTGGCTCGAGATGGACAAGCTGGTTTCCACTCTCCTGATGCGGTACAACTTTGAGCTTGTCGATGAAGCAAATATTACTGATGTTTGCAGGTGAGTGTTACACTCCGACATTTTGTTGAGTTCAGTGACTTGATCACGCTAACACATCTCTCTATCCAGCACCCTCGTCTTCCTGAAAGGGTTGAAGGTTAAGATCACGATGAGAGATGCTTGAAGCACGATATCATGAAATGCCCAGGTTATGACCTAGAGAGACTGGCCTAGGTGCTCAATAGCACGTTGGGGGATGTTTTTGTTAATTGGTGCTGCTTTGCCCCCTCTGTGTCCCTTAAGGGGCGAAGTAGATACCATAGAATTACACGAGTATATGTGCCTAGGCTTCTCAGAGATACCTACCTAGGTACTGAGGAAGTCAATCCATAGCGAAGCGTAACCATAATCTGAAGAGCTTGCCTGGCAGCAGTTTACCAAGTCGATGCATGTTGATAGGTGATCTCCTTCATCGACAGTTGCTATACCTAGTAGGTACATTAGACAAGCTGCCCTTACACGGAAAGTAACTTTAGGATGCTTGATCTTTCTCCGCCCAAATGTTGCCGAAATCCTCCGTACCTTAGCCTTGTGCGGAAGGTTTGAGGCTGTATGAACATAGTGAAGAAGGCTCAAAGGGGCACAAGTATAAATAGCCCCCCTTGGTCCTACCCATACCAGACAAGAATTCCCATCCAACAACAGCTTTCTCTGCCTCTTCTTCTCCATCTCCCACTGTTCGATAAGTCACATCGGTCCGCTAGACGAGGACTCCCAGTCAGACACCATGTGCAAAGCACGCGAAATCCACTGCCGTATCAGCAACTGCTGTCGGCCCATCGGGTGGTATGTGATGCAGCCATGCATGCCCTTCACCAGAGCCAACCTGGGCATGCCGCTGGCGTACGATGGGAGCCGCGACTTGAACTGGAACACCAGCACCAGCGACTGTGGCGTCCCTCGAGTGGTGTCGACAAAGAAGTCTACATCCCGGTCTTGTCAGCCCTGCTGTCTGGAAGCTCTTTTTTCGGAATTTTCGTTTATGCAGGACTGGGCCTACGTCGCCAAGTCCCATCGAAAGTGGCTGGAAGAGAGTCCGGGAGATAGTCTTCTGTGGCGAAGGACAAAGACGAGACTGCGGAGGGAATACGACGAGGCCCAACTTCGGGGAAAGAAGCGGAAGCGTATGGACGAGAGCGTCGCGCTTCCCACGCCCCCTCTGAGCAGAGAGTCCAGCCAGCAAGAGACAAGACCTGCTCCATCCGCATATCCGAGCATGGTAGGCCCTCAGAGCTGCTATCCGACGCCTCCTGTGGAGTTCATCGACATTGAGTGCCTGGACCCATCGAAGTTGACCATCCATCCACCAACTTCCTCTGCTGCGTCGCCAAGTGAGCAAGATTAGGCATCTGTGCACTTCTGGGGCAAGACAGAGGCTCCAATCTCGAATCAGCTTCCTCACTGCCACTTTCCCCAAGAGCAGCTCTTCTTCGACCAGTCGTTTCAAGATCAACATCCCCAAACCCAGTTTCTTCAACTACACCACCGGGCTATGCAGCTTAAGCTCTTGTAGAGGAGCGAAGAAGAGCTGTCTGAAGGAATGCACGTCGAAGACGTCTGACTGATAGCTTTTCTATTGGCGAGCTACAAGGATGAGACAGCTCACGGCAGCACAAGTCACTCAGAGAACTGAAGATGGGAGTTTTGGTTGTGGGTTCAAATATCCGCTTGAATACCACTCAATGGCACTTGCCGGTAACTCCACGACTGTGGCCAAGAGAGTGGTACTGCAATAGTCTCGGCAGCGGCTATGTCCAACCGGCCGATACGTGACAGCAAGACGTGCTTGTGAAGATGATATGACTGGAACATTGGTCGGCAACAGAGTGGAATGAACACAAAGGGAGGAAAGACAAGGGGGTTCGAGGATGGTGGACATACAACAGGCCGTAAGGCGGTAGACTTCATGTTGTAAACTTACCTGTAGCGATAGCACCATTGTCAAAGTGTATCGCCGTTCAATGATTAGTTGTACAAAGCATCAAACAAAGATTCTCTCTTCTCTGTGACGCCTGAGGTATGGTTGGGACTTGGAACGGAAGAATGGTCACGGGAAAGGTAGGTATATCAGGCTCTAGGTTTCTCCTACAAGATGAGAGAACCATGCCAGTCATCCTCCGCCATTCTACCACTACCTTTCTAGTTGTGGGGGAGAGAAGTTGATTGAAGTAGATTCCTCCTATCTCAACAGATAAGAATTCCAATCTAGACGGATATCCCCATTCTAATCAAGAGTTACCCCCAAATCAGACTTGCCATGCTCCCACATATGCCGCAAACTAGCACGTCAGATGAAAGAAAGCATCCGCAACATAAAGACGGCTATAATACATCATCTTACGGCCACTTTAGAGCATGTATCTTAATCTCTATAGCTTCAGAAGATATCTATATTCTTCTCTAGATAGATATTATCACTATAGCTGCTGTAGCTTCTAGTAGCTGTTGTAACTTCTAGTAGCTGTATACCTGCTATACTTGAAGTTAGCACTGTAAATAGGTGTAGCTGGCTGGTGTTTCTGGTGTATGCATACTGAGAAACTGGATTTCTCTGTTTAAATAGAGGTTTTCATCTGTTCAGATAGGAAGCCTCTTAAAGTATGGCATATCAAGGTGTTGACATATCAATTGCTGTGTTTGGCACCACTGGACATGGAGTCATACACCAGTAGCCGTCCTCGGCTTGGGAGTGACTCACTCACTCACATTCGCCTTTTAAAGCAACTCCAAACCAACTCTACGATTTTCAAGTACAATCTCTTCTTTATATACTATAGGATATGAAGAACAGAATGCTCAAAGCAAGATTAGCATCTCCTCAACGTCACGATCTTGAAGTCACGCCATGCCCAGCATAGAGAAGAACAGGATCCTCCCCTCGCCGTGCCCGCCGAGCAGCGAGCCCGGCACCGTCTTGGTTGAAACAGAAAGGCTCATCATCCGGCGATATCTCGTCTCAGATGCCCCAGCCCTGGCCCTGGCTGCGAACCATGAACAAGTCGCCAGCTACATGAGCGACCGCTTCGCCAGCCCATACACAACTGCCGACGCGGAAAAGTTTATACGACAGACGTTCCACGACGATGATACAGCTGCATACCCGCATGGAGCAGCAATATTACTCAAGCCAGGGTTTCCGGGAAACTCTTCAGCAACAGATGCGCTCCTCATTGGCGGGATCGGCACTCATGCTTTGACAGACATTCTCTACAGGACGTGGGACTTGGGGTACTATCTCACGCCGTCAGTGTGGCGTCAGGGCTACGGAACGGAGGCGCTGAGGGCTTTCACCCGGTGGGCGTTTGAGACGTGGCCAATGCTGAACCGCATACAGGCTCATGTGTATGAGAGCAATGCAGCGAGCCAGAAGTTGCTGCAGAAGTGTGGCTTTGTGCTGGAGGGGAGGGGGAGGGGCGCCGTTGAGAAGGGCGGGAGGATTATGGATGAGATTAATTTTGGGCTTTTGAGAGATGACCTGGAGTGTGTTGGAGAGGGCTCATGAAAGACATATATGCAATGATTATGAGTACAGGGGTACTAGGTAGATGTAATATATATAGGTAGAGTTGAGCATGAGGGTTGAGGTTACATGTATGCAGGGTCATCAAGTCATTGTGGCACCGTCTGAATCAAGACATGTGTACCTGATGATCGAGTGCGCTCAGTGAGAAAATGCTGTGATGAGCCCACATGTGACCCTATCTCATCAAGAATATATATATAAGACGGCAATTCTCATCTCATAGATATTGAAGAGCTTTAAGAGAGCACCTCGTCTCATCACCTTACACCTGTAGCTCACCTTGAATCATCGCCTCAAGTCTATGAGGCAACGACAAGAGGCAATTTGCCAATTGCAGCGCGCTGATTGGCCCTCGGCGCAAAAATGATACTCCGGCCCCCCCACCATCACCGGAACTGCAAGCTTCCCCGATTCTTCGATCCGGGACCTTTGACGGGCCACGAACCTCCCAAGGCGACCAATCTTCCGTCCAAATCCAGCCATTGATCTCGGGCCAGCAGAGGCTCCTCTGGGGATTGGAATACCGTATTCGCCTCCTCAGCCTCGCGTCTCTCTCTCTCCGCCCTCCGCCCGCCCGCAATGGCCGCCGTCCACAGACTCATTGGCCAGAGTGCCCGGCGCCTCTGCCTTCGCCCTGCGACAGCGACCTCGTTCGCCGCTCGCCCGTTTTCAGCATCTGCCGTCCGACGATATGCGACGACCGAGCATCAGGGCACGCGCATCGTGCCCACCGACGAGCACTTCAACTCGACCAGCGACATCTACGGCTTCCCGAGCCGGCCCCAGCCCTCCAACAACGACAAAAAGCCGCGCGACGAGAACAGCGTCGAGGGTCGCAAAGTCAGGCACTACACCGTCAACTTCGGCCCCCAGCACCCTGCCGCCCACGGTGTGCTCCGGTTGATTCTCGAGCTCAGCGGTGAAGAAATCGTCCGAGCCGATCCCCACGTCGGCCTGCTGCACCGAGGCACGGAGAAGTTGATCGAGTACAAGACGTATCTGCAGGCCCTGCCCTACTTTGACCGTCTGGACTACGTCTCCATGATGACCAACGAGCAATGCTTCTCTCTGGCCGTCGAGAAGCTGCTCAACATTGAGATTCCCGACCGCGCCAAGTACATCCGAACCTTGTTCGGCGAGATCACCCGAATCCTGAACCACCTCATGTCCGTTCTCTCACACGCCATGGACGTTGGTGCCTTGACGCCTTTCCTGTGGGGTTTCGAGGAGCGAGAGAAGCTCATGGTATGCGATTTCAAAGCAGGAAGAGAGAATGCGTGAAAAAATCCAGGGCTGAGTTGGTGGGACTAATCGTCGTGTTTCGTGTAGGAATTCTATGAGCGAGTCTCTGGTGCTCGTCTGCACGCTGCCTATGTTCGTCCTGGAGGTGTTCACCAGGATATCCCCATTGGTCTTCTCGACGACATCTACCAGTGGGCTACGCAGTTCGGTGACCGTATCGACGAGACCGAGGAAATGCTTACCGATAACCGCATCTGGATCGAGCGTCTGAGGGGCGTTGGTGTCGTCTCCGCGGCTGATGCCCTGAACCTGTCCTTCACCGGCGTCATGCTCCGCGGTTCCGGTGTTCCCTTTGATATCCGCAAGAGCCAGCCGTACGACGCCTACGACAAGGTCGAGTTCGACGTCCCCGTCGGTGTTAATGGCGACTGCTACGACAGATATCTGTGCAGAATGGAGGAGTTCCGACAGTCCCTGCGCATCATCCACCAGTGCCTGAACCAGATGCCCGCCGGCCCTGTCCGGGTCGAGGACTACAAGATCTCGCCTCCTCCCCGAACTGCCATGAAGGAGAACATGGAGGCCCTGATCCACCACTTCCTGCTCTACACCAAGGGCTACGCCGTGCCCCCTGGAGAGACGTACTCTGCCATTGAGGCGCCCAAGGGCGAGATGGGAGTCTACGTCGTCAGCGACGGCAGCGAGCGCCCTTACAGGTGCCACATCCGTGCTCCAGGATTCGCTCACTTGGGTGGTTTCGATCACGTTGCCAAGGGACACTTGCTGGCCGATGCGGTCGCTTTAATCGGTACCATGGATCTTGTGTTTGGTATGTACATGACTAAACCCCAGATGGTCATCCACTACTTGAGAGAAATTCTTACTAACTTGATGGCACAGGTGAGGTTGATAGGTAAAATGAAATGGGGGAAGGCAAAAATCATTAGAATTCCGTTTCCTTTTGTCTGTAGCCATAGTTGACTGGGAGAAAGTCGTAAATACTCTCGAAACTTTTATCATGTTCATATTCGGTGGCTCCCTGGAGTTATTCTTACAAATCCCGTGGCATCCGCCAGTGATGTCAATATGGTGGTAATAATACAGACAGGCTAACCCCTTCTTCATTAAGGGAGAAGCATTGGGCGACAGAGCATCTACTTTCAAACCCTCAACCCCCGGCCAGACGCCTGCTCCATGAAGAAGCTCTTCAGCGGCCCAAGGGCATTCGCAGCCTTCAACCCAAGCGATCTCAGGGGAATCAACGGCCCGCTCTCCACAGAGTACAGCTTGTGAAGCTTATCGCACACCCCCATCAACACATGGTTCGCCGCATATCTCTCGCTGTTGTACGACTCCAGCGACATCTGCGTTCCCAAGTCTTGACCATGAGCAACGGCATACTCAATCGTCTTGACCAAGCTCTGAATATCGCCCTGGCCCTGGTTGAGGCCCTGTCCAGCAAGCGGGTGAACCGTATGCGCTGCGTCGCCGACGAGAGCGATGCGCTCGCCAATGTAAGTGTCTGCATGGCGGAACTTTAGGGGAAACGATGCGACGCTGCCTTCTTGCACGCCAACGACCATCTGCGGGACGGCTTCGGGGTCAAAGTGTGTGTGCTGCGTTCGCCACGCGAGCTCGTCGTCCTGCCCCGTAGACTGAGTGTGCATATAAGCCAGGTCGACAGGACTCAATCGAAACGCAGCATTGATCAGCGCAATCAAGTCCTTGGGGGCCAGCTTCTTCAGCAGCGCGGCATTCGCAGGCGTAGTGGACCACACCAACGTCGCGTAGTTGCCAGGCAGCGGAAGCATGGCGACCGGTCCTGTGGGCAGGAATCGCTGATATGCCGTCTTGCGGTACTCGCCTCCCCAGCCATCACCCTCCAGCTCGAGCGTCGCAACAACCCCATGCCTGCCATAGTCCCAGCCACGGCTTTCGATGCCCGCGAATGCTCGTACGGGGCTATTCGCTCCGTCAGCGCCAACGAGGAGTCGTGCTGCAAGAGACTTTCCGCTCTGCAAGTGCACGACCGGCCACTCCCTCAGATCGAAATCCTCAGTTTCCTCTCCAAAGGTAATCTTCTCCACCCTCGAATTATCAAAGACGTCCACTCCGCCAAGCTCCTTGATCCTCTTCAACAGCCCAGACGTAATGTTCAGATTCTCCGCCATGTACGCAATGACGTTGCCTTGGCTGGCATACGAACCGGGCTGCCAGTCAAACTCTATGCGCGCATCCGTCACGCCGTCCCAGACCTGCATCTCGTGGAATTCCTGAATGCGGCTGCGCTTCATGTGCGGCCATGCGCCAATGGTGTTGAGGAACTGGGCTGTCGTGGGCGTGAGGGAGCTGCAGCGGTTGGAGAACTGGGTGGGCGGAAGGGAGAAGGAGGCTGTTTTGGAGAGGTCCTGGGCTTCGATGAGGGCGACGCGGAGGCGAGAGGTGGTAGGATTGGCGCCTGCATGAGTGTGTATCAGCATCGAACTCTCTTCCGTTTGCACGTCATTAGTAGGTTCGTCTCTTACGAAGTGCTGTGAGGAGGCTCAGCCCAGCTGGACCGCCTCCGATGCAAACCACATCGTAGATGTCGTGGGACGGCGAAGAGGTCGTGGCATAAGACCTGCGGTAGGAGCTCGAGCTGCGCGCCTGGCGAGAGCAGCTGCGGCATACAAACCGCGGGCTCGCCAATAGGGCCCGATTTGATGCCATCGTGAACAGAAAGGAGGTGACTTCAGCCTTCAATGGCAGATGCGACAAAGCGGCATCTCGTCACCACTTGACTCTGTTTGGAGCTGCAGCATTTCGATCTCCAAATGGCATGACGGAAAGGCGCCGCGGCGGGGTGTGGCGACAGCGGGTGTGGCTGTGGCTGTGCAAGCCACACACTGCTCGTACTGTAGATGCACACAAACGACCAGCAAATCAGGCAAATCACCGACCAGCAGATTGGCGACCAACACGCAGCCGAAGCCTGTCAAACCCATTGTGGGAACCAATCGTATTTTTTCCTCGCAATTTTTCCCTCTTTTTTTTTGTCGTTTCCCTCCTTCTAGGCTCCAGACGTTGCCACAGACAACGGCGCTACGTCGTTGCGTCAGAGGAGAGGAAATTCACGGGCCTACAATAGCTTTTCGACGGCCAGCTCAACAATCACCACGCTTTTGCTCCTTACACACACAACAGTTCGAAGAAGAAAAACTCGGCGTTGCGTCAAGAAGCGTCGCCTTTCGTTTCTCGACCAGGGTGTGAGACTACAGACTAGTTTCACCTTTTGGCGAGACCCCGGCTCTCTTTTTTTTCATCTGAATCGGGGGACCTGGTCGATTTGTTTTGAACGCTTGGCCGGCTGTTTTATTTCCAGCTAGCTGTCAAGTTCCCGAGACAAACGCATTCCCTTCTTTGCGCTTCAGTCAATTCCATCTTGATTTGCTGCTTGATACTTGTTCTGTGCTTTCGCAGCTCAAATTGAATCATCTCACACACACACAACACACCCAAGGCGCAAAACCCTCGCGACGCCGCCGGCCATGGCAGACGCAGACGACTACCTCCAGGACGGCTTCGACCCGCGCAGCGTCACCGTGCCTCGCCTGCGCTCGATCCTCGTCACGCACAACGTCGAGTATCCCGCGACCGCCAAGAAGCCGCAGCTGGTCGAGCTCGTCGAGACTCACGTCCTGCCGCAGGTCGCGAAGCTGCGCGCCCAGCGCGCCAAGGCGAAGCGCTCCAGCTCGGGCATCGTCAACGCCGGCAGCCCCGAGGACACGGGCAGATGGGAGGACCACACGCTGGAGCCCACGCCCGTCAGCAAGCCGCGTCGCTCGGCGTCGCCCCGGAAGGCATCGGCTCGCATTAAGAAGGAGGACGATGACGGGGCCGTGACGACGCCGACGTCCTACAAGGGTCAGACGAAGCGCAGCGCGCGATCCGCCAGCCGGTCCAGTCGCCAGCCGTCCCACTACGACGACGACGAGGCGCCCAAGTCGACGCGCCGCTCTCGCTCTCGGAGATCTGCCACGCCCAAGATTAAGAACGAGCCCGAGGCAGAGGAAGAGACGCCCGTTACATCGCATTACGCGCCCACGCCCTATTCTGCGGCAACGCAGTACGCGACGGCTCATAACACTCCGTATGCTCCTGCTACTCCCTTTGGCGCCACGCCCTACTATCCCGCGCATCAGAGCCCCCAGGCTCCATCATCCGCTACTGCCTACGAGGAAGAAGAGAGCGTCTTTACCGACGATAACCCGTTCCAAAGCGGTTCCCCCGCCCTCAAGACTCCTAGCCGGAGACGGTTTGGCGACGATTTCGCTAGAGGCGAAAGGCCCAGTCGGCTACGGGAAGAGTACATTGAGCCTCTATCCATCCCACGGCCGTCTACCGCCGCAAGGCCATCATACGAACTGTCTGCTCGTAAGCCGAGGCACGAATCGCCCGATTACTCGTTGGACGCCGGCGAGGAATTCACCCCCGACGCGCAGCTGGAGCTGGAGGAGGCCGCGAGGAGGGGCGAGACCACCATTGTGCCGAGAAGGCAGAAGCAACCCCGCCAGACGAATCTCAAGACGCCATTCTTTGTGCTCTTCATGTCGCTGCTTGGCGTCTATCTGGCATGGTACCGACAGGAAAAGATTGCCGTTGGCTACTGCGGTCTCGGCCGGCCAGCAACGCAAATCATCCCGCCTGAACTTCCCGTGCCCGATGTCCTCGTCCCACTTGTCGAACCTCAGTGCGAGCCGTGCCCTGCACATGCGTACTGCTACGAGGACTTTTCCGTCCGCTGCCACAGCGGCTTCGTCCTCAAGCCTCATCCCCTGTCCTTTGGCGGCCTTGTCCCGCTTCCGCCAACCTGCGAGCCAGATGGCGAAAAGGCGCGACGCGTCCAGGCTGTTGCCGACAAGGCGATTGAAGAGCTGAGGCAACGCCGCGCCCAGTACGAGTGCGGTGACGAATCCGGCTCCAAGATCAACTCTCCCGCCATTGCGGAGGAGGAGCTCAAGGCGTCTGTGAGCAGGAAGCGCAGCAAGAGGCTCAACAGCGATGAGTTCGAGGATCTCTGGGTGGCCGCCATTGGTGAAATCACCGACCGCGATGAAGTGATTGTGGAAATGGTAACAACCACGTAAGTTTTTTTACGAATATATTCCTTTATGTTCAACGGGGTATGCGTGGGCTATGGCTTCGGCCTGAACCCCTCACATTCCCCCCCTTATTTCAACTTCGCTTTCTGACATAGCAGCTAATCAGAGCCGCTCCTGATCCCACAGATCGCCCGGTTCCCCCGATATTTCAAACCGCAAGCTTTCGTCCAGCTCTCTCGCTCGCCTTCCGCTCGGCTGCGCGCTCAAGCGCTCCGTCCGCCTCGGGCTGGCAAGACATCGACTCCCAATTGGACTTTTGATGTTCGTCGTGCTCGCGGTCCTGTACCTGCGCGCCCGGTACCGCCAGCACCTGCTGGACTCGGCGCAGGTCCCCGCGCTCGTCGACCTAGTCCTAGAGAGGCTGGCGAACCAAAAGGAGCTGGGCGAGGAGGATCTGGACGACCCCTGGTTGTTTCTGCCAAACTTGAGGGACGACGTGCTCCGGTCCGTGCACAAGGTGGCTGAGCGGGAGAGGATCTGGCAGAGGGTCAAGAAGGTCGTTGAGCAGAACAGCAATGTTCGCACTGGCCAGCGAGAGGGCAGGAGCGGCGAAGTCGGTCGCGCGTGGGAGTGGATTGGGCCTATTCATCATGGTGATGGCGTCAGGAGGAGACGCATGAGCGGCCGCTGGGCGCGGGATCAGATTGCTGATCTCCCCGACTCGACGCCTGCTACGGCAGTGGAGAGCAAGAAGTGGACTGAGTCGAGGCCGATTTTCTAAATGGGGAGTTTTTTTTTTTTTTTTTTTTCTTTAACTTTCATTTTTCTTGTGTTTACTTGCCTTGTTCGCGAGACCTTGGGGTGTTGGTTCCGGGTTAAGACGAGGAAGGGTTGTCCTCTTTTTCCATCACTTTGTGGTCCAACCGCTGTATCTATCTTATGTTGTCAAGATATGTTTATAATGTGCGTCCATGTTCAGTTGCTGGTGGTTTGGGTAGGGTCACTGGGCTGGTAGATATGATTATTCTGGGTTAGGTAGTAATATCAATGAAATGAAATGGGATGGCCAAGCATCCCCATTTGGACTCATCTTTCACATCTTCTCGACTTCTTGGCGATATCACTGACATGTATCCGTGCTGATGTAGGTATATCTTGTTTCATTTTCTGCATCATCTAGAACATACAAGTTATACTACAACCGCAATTCTCCACCCATTGCCTTGGCAGCTGAGACATTATGCACTCATCACCTCAGTCAAAGCATCCTTCAGGATAACGAAGATATCGACTAGCGTCTTTGATTTGATTGGGCTAATGCACAGGTGCTATTATATGCACAGGGGAAGGGTTTCTGCTTCGAGAGACATAAGAGGAAAGAAAGTTTGCGGCGACCTTGAATCTAGACTCTAGTAGCATTGTTTTTATGTTTTGTTTCTCGCGTCATCTATTTAGGCCTTGGCGGAGGAGACAATCTCTGTAGACGTTCACAGTCAGTAATCATGCTCCAAGAATCAATCCAGATGACTCAAAGGGAAGAGGGCAACGCACTCTCGACATCGGCCACGCTCTGCTGCAGAATCTGCTGCAGGACCTTGGGGTTCTCGAGCTCCTTCTGGACCTTGGCGATGACGGCGGCGGCCAGCTCCTTCTGCTGACGCTGCTTGACCTGGCCCTCGTAGCGGACCCAGGAGTCGAGGACGGCCTTGGCCTCGGCGGCAAGGGCGGTCTGCTGCTCGAGCTCGAAAGCCTTGGCCTCGAGCTGGGCAGTCTCCTATAATTCGGTATCAATACGACTGTTCGTCCTATACATGTCGTTTCCCCCCCAGATTTGGTCATTTACCTTGGAAACCTCAAAGAGGGCCTTGGTGATGTCGACGACGCCGCTCATCTGCTTGACGTCCTCAATGCGGGTCTTGACGGCCTCGGTGTGGTCGGCGCGGGCGCTGTTGAGGATGTTCTTGATCTTCTCGTTCTGGGACTCGGCCCACTCCTTGTAGGCAGGGCCACCGTACTTGAGCAGACCCGTCCAGACGGCCAGCAGGCAGACGGCGACGACCGTCTCCTCGTTCATGACGTAGTACTCGTTGCTGAGGGCGTAGACGCTGAGGCCAGCGGTGGCGCTCAGGAAGGCCGTCTTGCTGACGAGGCTGCTGCCGGGCAGGGCATCGATGATGCTCTGGGCCTTCTTCTTGGGGTCCTCGGCGGGCACGTTGCTCGAGTATCGCACGGCGGCGGCGGAGATGGCCGGGACGGCGGCGCGGGAGAGGGAGGTTCGGAGGAGGGGAGCGCCTGTTTGTTGGAGACACCAGAGTCAGTCGCATCTTCGGTCAGCCTTCGGCGCAACAACAGCAACACCAATTGGAGCCGGGGCGGCAGCAGCTGCGGGCTGCGGAGTGAAGGCGGCAACATACCGACAGCGCTTCGCACCAAGCGGGACGCCATTGTGAGGATGGATTTCGACGGGGGGGTTTATCGCCTTGTCATTGAATCGGGAGCTGGGAATGAGGTTTGAGGTTTTATCGCGCTAGTTCGGTAACACATCTGTGTCACGTGATGGGTGACTTTGGAGGTTTGGAGGCAGTTTGAGCTACTTTTGGAGCCGAGCTTTTCCCGGCTATCGGGACTGGGGGGAAGAAGGAGCTTGGCGCGGAAAAGGCTTGGCCGGTCATTGGCTGGAAGGATGCAAGGCTGCAGTGAAATTCTTCATTATCTTCTCATGAGATGAGATTTTCAGTCTGTCACTCAGATTGAATCCCAATTAGAAGGGCCACATTTCTCATACTGATCACAGCAGTCTTTTTTTAGATCACGGAAATCAGTCTATTTGTCCCTCTTGATACGCCATTACTACGTTTGTCGATTCTGACATCTCTTTTTCTTTTCCTCTTCTTTTTTTCTTTTTCTTCCTTTAATTCCTCCAGATCCTCACAATGCCTGCCGGCGCTCAAGACAGCGCAAAGCGCAAAAGGGCTTCCACAGGAGACAAGGCCAACAAAGTCGCCAAGCGGCGCCGCTCATCAAACGATGACGCCCAAGACCCCAACGCAAAGATTCTCCTCATGGAACAGGGCATCCTGGAGTCCAAGAAGAACTACAACGACATCGCCACTCTTCAAACCATCGCCAGCCGCTACGAGGACGGAGAGGAAGAGTCAATGCTTGCCGCAGTAGCCCTGTGTCGAATTTTCCTGCGGCTACTGGTCCAGGGCTCCCTCATCGCAAAGAAGGGCATGTCAGAAAAGGACACCGTCGTCGTTGGCTGGCTAAAGGACCAGTTTGCTCAGTACAAGACGCTGCTGCAAGAGATGTTGGCGGATGAAGACCTTGCTGCGACGGCACTGACGCTCTGCATGAGGCTTCTCAAGGCAGAAGGAGAGCATCTCTACGATAAGGAGGAATACACCTTCCCGTATGCCTTCCTTGAGAACATTGTCCAAGTCCTCATCATGTCAGGCAGTGATGATGTGAGAAAGGCGTTTCTCGAGTCCTATGTCGAACAGTACGATGATATCCGATACTACACTTTCCGAGCAGTAAAGTAAGCAATCCCGACAGCTTGAGATCCCCATTGATGATGCTCACCAAATTCTAGGGCCATCCTGGACCGGTTGGACAAGGATGATATTCCGGACAATCTCTTCGACTCAGTGTTTGCTCTGCTATCAGCTCTAGACGGCGTGCCCCAATCCGCCGAGGAGCTTGAAGACTTTTACATCCCGCGGCCCAAGAAGAAGTCCCACAACCTGAGGACAGTCACCCAGCACAAGCGACAAGGCCAGGACGCCTGGCTGGCCATTCTGAGCATTGTCCGGACCAAAGAGGAGCGCAAACGCATTCTCAACGTCATTTCCACAAACATTGCTCCGTGGTTCACGAAGCCAGAGCTCTTGTCCGACTTCCTCACGAGCTGCTACAACACAGGCGGCTCCATGTCCCTGTTGGCGCTGTCCGGCGTCTTCTATCTCATCCAGCAGCGGAATCTCGACTACCCATCATTCTACCCCAAGCTCTACTCTCTCCTCGACAAGGACATCCTGCACTCCAAGCACCGCTCGCGCTTCTTCCGCCTTCTGGACACCTTTCTCGGCTCAACGCATCTTCCCGCCGCTCTCGTTGCCAGCTTTATCAAGAGGCTTTCACGCCTCGCGCTCAACGCTCCGCCGAGCGCCATCGCGACCGTCATTCCCTGGATCTACAACCTCCTGAGGCGCCACCCGACATGCACCTTTATGATCCACAGGCCGGCTCAAGACCCGGAGCTGAAGAAGCACATCCAGAACAATGGCTTCGAAGATGCGTTCAACCCCACAGAGCCGAATCCTATGAAGACTGGCGCAATCGACAGCTGCTTGTGGGAGGTGGTCCAGCTGCAGTCGCACTACCACCCCAACATTGCCACGATTGCCAAGATTATCTCTGAGCAGTTTACCAAGCAGTCGTACAACATGGAAGACTTTTTGGACCATTCGTATGCTAGTGTAAGTACCTTTCCGATGTCGCCCTCGTTGATGACCTCAATTGACGCATTTACTAACAACAATCTGCAGTTGCTGGACGCAGAGATGGCCAAGGACATCAAGAAGGCCCCGGTCGTGGAGTTTCAGATCCCGAAGCGCATCTTTTTGCCCCAGGATGAACCCGCCACCAACCCAGACAGTCTCTTGGTGAAGCTGTGGGACTTTGGGGAACCGGCAAAGGGTGTTGCGGCTGCATGAAGAGACCGGGGTGCGGTGCAGTAGTGCGTGTGGTTTCTTTGGGATCGTAGCATTGGAGAATAAGCATCGGCCGGGGTGTCGGAGAGGGCATCTCTTATCTATTAGAGACTTGGACGTTTTGATGCATTGTTTATTCTGGAGTCTGTCAAAGCTGTTCCCATACATATCAAATAGATGATAGGTTAGTACAGATCAAATGGGAGTATAAGTACTATTGAGTAGTATCCACGATCGAGAAGCGGAGCAGCCTCTCCGCAAGAGAGCGAGATGATTCGGTGGCTGTTGGTGGAGTAGCATGCAAAGGTTACCTTCTCGTTCAGAATCTCGCTGTCCAAAGTCAAATTGACAGCCCTGGAGCAGTTGAGCAGCCCGAATCCAAGGCAAACCTGCTGGAACTTCAGTGGCCTCTTGCGCTAGTGACCGCCTGCTGCCACCCCCGCAACTCTGTAGTCCTCGGGCAGCTAATCAAAGCACTGGAACTGCGCCCATACCAGCCAACCTTGGAACTCTGGAGGCGAAACCCCCAGCAGGGCTGCAGCGTATGAGCTGTGCTGACATCACCAAATGCCTGCCCGGCCTTTCAAGGTTCTTCCAACAAACAAGCAACAACCCTGGACAAAGAAACGCTGTTCACCTTGACAACACTCACTCAGCCCCCTATTCTGCACTGCGCTCTTCTACTTTATCGCTATTGTCATCTAGTCTCTCCAATCGCCCCTCGCGCACTGCTTCATATACATACCTTAGCAAGACCATGCTGCTTTGCACGCCCTCAAGACGCTGCTGAAGATGTCGAGCAGCAATCGCTTTTCGCCCCTGGGCCCCGATCCCTCGGCCGCTACATCGCCAGCTCCCGCTTCGACTCTCATGCCTCCCGCTCCGCCAGCAGCTCCTCCAGCAGCTCAGCCGTCTCCTCAGCCGTCGCAGTCGCAGTCCCAGCGGTCGCAGAAGAAGAAGAGAAACCACCGCGGCGGCAAGAAGAAGCGCTCCAGGCGCAAGAGCTTTGCCCTCCTGCACGACCATGACGAGCTGGGCGAGTCCTCGGGGAATGGCTTCTACAGCGTGGCGCAGGCAAACCTCAGCGGCACGAGCATCGACAGCGAAGCGCTGCTGGACCACAGGTAAGGGCCTCGTGACTGACTACATGTCTCTCTGCCTTTGTCTCACTAAACTGCCCCGTACTGACCTCTTTCTCCAGAGAACAGCAGCCGATGCGAATCCGCCGGTCGTCGACGATAGCCGGCCCGGGCTCCTTTCAGAATCCCTTCTCTTCGGTCAGCAACTCCCGCCTCCGGTCCATGCAGACGGCGCAGAGCGGTGATGAGAGCCCATCTGGTCGCTGGGATGAGTCGGCGCCTCTGCTTTCCGAGTCCGCAAGGCGTCCAGCATCGCAGGCGGGCATGCCAAGCTACGGTACAGGCGATGCGCGCCAGGGCCGCACTCGAAGCCGGAGACAGTCCAGCTCCTCCTCCAAGGAGAGGCTGAGGACTGCGTACAGCTCCAAGGACAAGTACGACATCAACCACCCGCCGTCTATACCCGGCTCTCCAACCTTTGGCCCGTCGGACGGCATCGAGCTCAACTTTGGCGATGTCATGATGCGAGATGAGCTCACCATGGAGAGCGGCGATGAGGCGCTTTCCGACGGCGAAGGCACCCATCGGCCCGACCGCGAGACGAGGCTGCCGCCCCAAGCTTCTGGCGATGTCTGTTTCCCCGGACCGGGCATGTCCGATATTGGCGACGATGAGCTTGCTTCCCGGTACGACAATCGGCGTTACAGAACCCGCCGGCGCCGCGGTCGGTGGCCAGATCTTTCTGTCTTGGAGAATTGGGCGCAGTTCGAGAAGGAGGACAGCAGCAATGAGCGACGAGTTAAGACGATTACAGAGCCGCAGCTTATCAACGGCCGTCTGCGGCCCGTCCGAAAGGGCTGGTTCCAGACCGAAGAAGAGGCGCCCTACAGATTCACATATTTCAACGAAGAATTCCAGAGCACGATACACAGCCAGTCCATATCAGGGCTCGTCCAGCAGGGGAGCGATTTCCAGGCACTGTTCATCCCCGAGCCCCGCATTCTCTCATCAGACGAGGAGAGCGAATCCGAGGACATCATGTCACAGCCGTCCAAACCGCGATACTCGGCGGAGGGACTCGAGGCCGACACGAAGCCTCCAACACGCCAGCCCTCGCTGGACACGAGAAAGGATGGCCTCATGTCGCCGCCTGCGAGAGACAGAACGAGTTCCAGCTCCAGGTCTGCCTCGGTCCATGGGAACAAGTCACCCGACCATCTCACGCCAAAGGAAAGCAACAACAGCAACAACGCGGGCGAGCCCAAAGTATCTGAGAAGCCGGTGCGATACGGAGAGAGACCAGTGTGGTGGCTCGACATTCTCAGCCCGACAGAAGACGAGATGAAAGTCCTGGCAAAGGCTTTTGGCATTCATCCTCTGACGGCTGAAGACGTCATGCTGCAAGAGGCCCGTGAAAAGGTCGAGCTGTTTCGCCACTACTACTTTGTCAACTACCGCACCTTTGATCAGGACTTCAACAGCGATAACTTCCTGGAGCCCGTCAACATGTATGTGATTGTCTTCCGGGAGGGCGTCCTGAGCTTCCACTTTTCCGTGACGCCGCATCCCGCCAACGTTCGCCGGCGGATACGGCAGCTGAGGGATTACCTGATTCTCTCGTCGGATTGGATCTCGTATGCCATCATCGACGATATCACCGACGTTTTCCAGCCCTTGATACAGAACATTGAGGACGAGGTTGACGAAATCGACGACTCCATCTTGCAGCTCCACACATCGGTTTACAAGCGATTAAACGACGAAAAGGCCGCGAAACACGATGACACCGCGACCATTCCAGACTCGAGTGGCGACATGCTCCGGCGCGTGGGAGACTGCCGAAAGCGAGTCATGAGTCTGTACCGGCTGTTGGGCAACAAGGCGGACGTCATCAAGGGCTTCGCGAAGCGCTGCAACGAGCGGTGGGAGGTTGCCCCCCGCTCAGAGATTGGCCTGTATCTCGGCGACATCCAGGATCACATTGTGACCATGACCTCTAACTTGAGTCACTATGAGAAGTAATACAGCCCCTCTCTCCCTTTTCATCTTTGATTTACAGGCCGAACCAACTAACAACCGCTCCAGGATCCTCGCCCGATCTCACGCCAACTACCTGGCGCAAATCAACATCCGCATGAACGAGCGCCAAGAACAAACCGCCGACGTCCTCGGCAAGCTCACCGTCCTCGGAACCATTGTGCTGCCGATGAACATCATCACCGGCCTCTGGGGCATGAACGTCTGGGTACCCGGGCAAGAGTACGAGGGCGACTTGACGTGGTTTGCGTGCATCACGGCCGGGCTGCTGCTCTTTGGGGTGGCGTGTTATCTGATTGCGAAGCGGGTGTACAACATTGTCTGATCTGGCCCAAGACCTTTATTTATTTTTTTTGCTTTTATTTCTTTTTACTTTGTCTTTTTATCTCGTTGATTGATCTCTCGGGGCGAATACGGATGAGGCGTCGTGAGGTGGTTTTGGTTTTCTGGTTCTTTTTTGTAAAGCGACGTCCAGCTTGGACCAGAATGAATGGCACACATAGAACAGGATATCAGGGGGGGGGGGTTCGGAACGGTCAGTCATTGCTCACGCACTATTAGGAAGCATATCCTTTGAAATCAGTATACCAGTAGCTATACTCTATATCAGAATCAGTTGTTTAGCTACCTTAGTGTTTATTCAGTCTATGATTTAGATTTTTCCAACCTCATCCGTCTTGGTTCTGTCTACCCAGGCACCTACTCCCATGCGGAATTATCTTCAACATCATCGCTACTCTTCAACACCGCATTATACTACTTGCTGTCCAATTCCTTTATTTAAGAGGATCTTGCTTCGATATTTTCTATGTCGGTTTTACCTATCACTTTATAGGAATCGTTAACCAAACGTTTCTCATCGAGGAAGTCTAGGGTAACAATGTCCTGCGCGCAAAGGCTTCGCACCAAAGCAACATCAGCTATGCTCCTCACACAGCAATTGACCTCTTACAAGTTCGTCTCAAGCCATGCTCTTATAATCGTTTTGATTCCAGGCGCATTCTTTGATGCGCCCCTCTTAGAGTCTGCCCTCTGTACTTGAGCTACACATACATTGACTCATACATTGAATGCTCCCCAATTCCGGGAAGCTGCTGGTGAAATGCAAGCCGTTCTATCCATATCCGAAAACTTCCCCCTTCCCCTCCTTCGTTTGTGCATGAAGCTGAGGACTTTCTGGTTTTGAATTTCCTGATTTTCTCTTTCATGCCGCAATGCTCTCGTGATTCCCGTAATTCGGTGCTCAGATGCTCGAAGGCTACTGAGAGGTCAAGTATACTGTGTGTATCTTCCGATAGATCATGTGCTGCCCCAAAATGATGGAGAAAATCCTCCTTCAAGGCTATTATGCAAGCACTCTTCAATGTCCACTGAAGCCATCCAAGCCTTTGAGAAGCGTATTGCAGACTTCTAATATGATACCCCTTGTTCTGATCAGCGATGCTGACCGCAAAATCAGCGTCGCTGGGCAGCAAACGTGGCTCTGAGAGCCATAATCTGCTGCCTGTCAGCCTCCGGAAGCATGTCAATCTGAGCCTGAGGGAGCTCCATGACAGCTCGCATCAGAGCATCAGGATCCTGCGCCATTCCCGCAGGAGCCGCCGCTGGGGCTGCCGCCGGAGGAGCATAGGCCGCATTGTTCGCCGCCGGAGGCGCGTAGGGCAGTGCCGTGACCGGGGGCGTGTGGTTTGCGACGGGGACGCCGGGGAACCCAGCAACCGGTGCCGGGGGAAAGCTGGCCGCGGGCAGGGGAGCCGGAGGCGGCGCGTTGGGGTCGACAACGGACTGGATGGCTTCGGGGGACACGAGCCCCATAAGCAGGAGAGCTTGGAAGACGGCATAGGCCAGCTGAGGAGCCTGCTGAAGAAGCTCCGTCGCCCGCTGAGGCTCCGAAGTGGCCAGCGCCTTCATCTGGCTCAGAATGTCCAGCAGCTGGGGCGGCGGGAGGGTATTGAGTGTTCGTGAGATGGAGTCGGTGCATGTCAAGCCTGGCGGGATCTCCTTGCCGGCGGGCAGAGGAGGGAGGGGTATCGATTGGGAGCTGTAGCTTGAAGAGGCGCCGCCATTCGAGGCACTGGTGTTTTGTCCGGGTGCCTGCCAAGAGTTAGCAAAGACTGAATGTCAAACAAGAGGAAGAAGAGGAGGAGGAGGAGGAGGAGGAGGAAGAGGAGGGTCGCATCATACTTGGCCATCATCGTCTCCGCTCTTTTGCTCATTCGAAAAGTCGACTCGTAGTTTGCGACCCATGATCTCATACTCGTTCAGGTTGCGGACAGCCGACGAGGCCGAGTCTGCGACAAGAGCATGGTTAGCCAGCTGGTGGATGACGGTGATACAGCCAGTCTTGATCGCATCGTACCGGTATCGGGATAGTCTGCGAATCCGAAGCCCTTGGGCCGTCCTGTCTCCGAGTCGTAGACAAGGCGGAAGCGCTCGACCTTGCCGGCGCTGCTGAAGATGTCGGTGATCTGCTCCTCGGAGAGGCCTGGTTATCAAATCGAGGCGTCAGTCACATGCTTTGCCGGCGCAGACATCGCCGCGGCCCATTGGCGCATCAACAACTGACCGTAGGGAATGTTTCCCACAAACACGACTCTGGACGGAGGCCTGCTCGACATTGTGGGCCTTTGAGAGACTCGGTAACGTCTGGGTGTGGCGTTTCTGCGAGTTCGGCGTCTGGCTGCGGATGCCGAATGGGAAGCTCTGCGCTGCCTTTTCCTGTGCCTTTTTCTTCTAGGGTTCTTGGAAAAGGTATATCTCGCCGTCCGCGACGTTCCTATGGTCAAATACGGAGAAGAGAAAAGTTAAGGAAAAGGCGCAAATGGGTATCAGAGGCTGGTGGCAGAGAACCAAAGTGACGATGTCGAGAAGGAAGAGCTTGGGTGAATGTGAGGTCAGAGTTGGAGAGAGCTTCGCGTTTCTGCAGAAAAAGAAACGGCCCAAGGCTTGATACGGTCATTCATTCACTGCATTCACTGCACCGCGCCCAAACAGGCAAAGGATCGCTGGAGCTGCCTGCACCCGAAGATTCGCCGACAACCCACCTGCCACCTAACCCCCCCCTGTCACCGTAGCCCGCATTAGCTCCAGGGCCTCTGCGGCACCTAGACGCCCTGAGACCCCGGGTTTTAGTGAACAATCAGCGCCTAGCACCGCTGATAGCGACCGTGCCTTTAGCCTGCTTCAGGTGCTCGATTGCGACAAGGTGGCCTCAAGACCATCCAGCTCGACAACCTCGCCTCGTGTCAGCCGCCCTTCTGCGCTGCCCTCGTCCGTGGTTCCTCGCCGTCGATGCAATTGTCGAGGAAGATTGAGTCGCTTGATTTTCGTTTCTGCGGTCCTTGCACACGAGTCGGCGCTGCGACAGTTATCCTGGGTTAAAGCGGGCTGCATCTCGTCCAAGCACCTTTGCTTTGCTAGCGGCTCGAGCTTTGGTCCAAACTGTCATCTTCATCCCGTCCCTCAACATGCCTCCCAAGTCGCGATTCACAAGGCTCGATGCCTTCACGAAGACGGTGGACGAGGCGCGCATCCGGACAACAAGCGGAGGAATCGTCACCATTGTGTCGCTGCTGGTAGTGGTGTTTCTGGCGTGGGGAGAATGGACCGACTACCGGCGCATCGTAGTGCATCCGGAGTTGGTCGTGGACAAGGGCAGAGGTACGTTGGCAGAGGAATTCAAGTCATCTCTTCGTCTGGGATCCTGCGCCTTGCGCATAGGGACACTCGAGCAACGGATGGGCTAACATGATGCGACCGTCGATCAGGCGAGCGAATGGACATCCACCTCAACATGACGTTTCCCAATATGCCCTGCGAGCTGCTGACGCTCGATGTCATGGACGTCTCTGGTGAGCAGCAGCACGGCGTCGCTCACGGAATCACCAAGATTCGTCTACAGCCCGCAGCGCTTGGTGGCGGCGAAATCGAGAGCAAGTCCCTTTCCCAGCTGCACGAGAAGGCCGAGCATCTGGATCCCAACTACTGCGGCGGCTGCTACGGAGCCATCGCCCCCAGCACCGCGCAGAAGCCTGGGTGCTGCAACACATGCGACGAGGTCCGGGAGGCGTATGCGCTGGCGTCATGGGCCTTTGGTAGGGGCGAGGGCGTGGAGCAGTGCGAAAGAGAGCATTACGCCGAGCGACTGGATCAGCAGAGAGAGGAGGGCTGCCGAATCGAGGGTTTGTTGCAGGTCAACAAGGTGATTGGAAACTTTCACCTTGCCCCTGGCCGAAGCTTCAGCAATGGCAACATGCACGTCCACGATCTTAAGAACTACTGGGACCTCCCCGAGGGCAAGTCGCACGACTTCACCCACATCATCCACTCTCTTCGCTTTGGACCCCAGCTCCCGGACACCGTCATCGAGAGGTTGGGTGGTAAGAATACCTGGTCCAACCACCATCTCAACCCTCTGGACAACACTCGCCAAGACACCAAGGACCCCAACTTTAACTACATGTACTTTGTCAAGATTGTTCCCACCTCGTATCTGCCCCTGGGTTGGGAGAAGCGAAAGCCTAGTACCACCAACGGCGGCGTTACGACATTCTACTCTGACGGCAGCATCGAGACGCACCAGTATTCCGTCACCAGCCACAAGCGAAGCCTGATGGGCGGCGATGATGCGAAGGAAGGTCATCCCGAGAGGCTGCACGCAAGAAATGGTATCCCTGGCGTCTTCTTCTCCTACGTAAGTACCATCTACCGTGAATTGTGAGGTAGTCATGCGCAACTAAAACTCGAGTGTATAGGACATTTCCCCCATGAAAGTCATCAACCGCGAGGAGCGGGCCAAGACATTCCTCGGATTCCTGTCCGGGCTCTGCGCGATTGTCGGTGGTACCTTGACTGTCGCTGCTGCTGTTGACCGAGGACTGTTTGAGGGTGCTACGAGGCTGAAGAAGCTCCGATCCAAGGATCAGTGAGGGTGACTGTCGCTAGGTACCCAAAATCAAGGAAAATCAAAGAGAAAAAAGAAAATAGAAAAAAAAAAAAGGTTCCGCTGTAGAATGCTGTGATGGGATATCGGGGCGCATGGACGAGGGCGTTTTGGCTGGTATGGATGTTTTGTATCCTTTCTTGTCTCTTGAAAAGGGCCCTGTCAGCATCTCGTATATATTAGAAGTTGGTTTGAAATTCTAAACGAGCTTGTTGGATTTATTGGCAGTGACTAGCAGCAACTGTATCTCCATGTTTGCACCCCATATACATCCAGGTCTTAACCATCGCAGAAGCTGACAAGAATCGACTTGGTGGTTCAAGTCCAAGCTCATCGAGCAGCGATCTCGAAATACTAATATGCAAGATGGATAAAAATAGAAGCCCATGGCGGGCTCTTCCGCTAGCTTCTGCCTTAATCAAGGAGCCAGAACGGAGCATCAGTGCCGACAACCGTCCGGAGCCGGGGCTGAGGTGGCCTCGTGACCTGGAAGCCGACATTGGACGAAGCTGGAGCTGGAAGCAAGGGGAGCGGACATGCTGCTGCTGCTGCCGACGACTCCGCGAACAGAAGCTCCGGGGCGCAGAGCATGCCGAATCACCATCACCATCGTTGACGAGCTGATTCAGACACATGTCCGGGAAATGGTCTTCCAGCTCCAGGTGACGCAGCTGTGCCCTGACTTTAGTCTCAGAAAAAGGGCTCCATGGAAAAGTAATACGCGGCGTCATTTAGGGGGGAGGAGTGTCTAGCATTTGCATCATCGTTGTTTCACTCGTTGCCGTGGCGGAGTCTTGAGTTCCAAGCTTCTTCTCCTCCTTCTTATGCTCTCTCCTCTGTTTTTCCGTGTAACAAGCTGACTCTTTTAATTTTTTCCTCTCGTCAGGGACTTTGTTCTGCCTTTCTGTCTCTTGCTGACCCTGTAGGAATGTAGCGTACCTAGCCCACGGAGATGAAGATTCTGGGCATACTATCAATCTATGGGGAATCCCCCCCCTTGCGTCAGGTCGCAGGAACTGAGTGACCTGATCGCGCATGCGCTGCCGATGTTCCTGTGCGACCGGACCTCATCATATGGAAGATTCCGTGGAAGGGATTACTATTGCGAGTCGTGCTAGATCGCAGCGCGCAGCAACACAGCGCATCATCTCGTACGAGTTTGTAGGCTGGGTACCTACTTTGTAACACCAGACATTAGGTAGGTAGGTCTACATACGTAGTATGTAGATGATGAAGCTGCATGTCATTTTTCAGGGTACAATTATAGCATCAAGGGTCTAATCTCCTCTTGGTCCATGATTCTCGCTTTCACATATGGGCTCCCTGTTAAGCGACTGCACATGGCTCGATAGCTTGAAGTTGTGGCGCATTTGCCGACGACGTTTGCGATTACCTACACCTGGAAATAGGTAGAATGAGCACGTGGGCAAAGTAGATACCTACCTGCCCTGGTATGTGCGTGTACGTGGTAGGTATTAATAGACATTGTGAGGCTTCAATTGCCACGAAGACGGCGCAGCTGAGTTGCGTGGACTTTGCAGTATTACATAGATATGCGTTACCTGACAGCATATTCATGCATAGATTTTTGCCACTTGATGGGATCGACGATGCCGCTACAGATGCTAAAGGGGACCAGAATAGAACAGGACACACATCAGCTGTCCTACATACACTGGGCTGCTTGAGAGGGCATGTGTGTAAGAAGCTCCAGTGTCCGTAACCAGCATCTGCAGCCAAACCCAAACCCAAAGGATTGATTGACCCAATTTAGCCTCTCCATCCAATGTTTGAAAGTAATGAAAAAGCTCGGTCCAAGTCGCTGAGCTAAGGAAAAGCCGTCGCTGCTCTCAATCTTGCTGCTGCACCCCAGACGATGGCTGTCGCCAAATGCGCCCATCCAAGTCCAGGGACCCTGAACTCGCACCAGATTGGGGGGGCCTGCAAGTACAGCAATACATGCCGGGTACTCGTGACTGGGTTGGCTGCAGTGGCAAGTTTGGAGGGCTTTTGGGTGTACACCCTACAAGCATCTTGAACGTTATTTAAGTACAAGGCCCAGTACGCTATTTGATTGGTCAGATAGTGCTTAGGTACAGCTACTGATCAGCACTGGTTAGAGTGGCCGCGTGTAGAGGTAGCGGTACAGCATGCTTATTACTTTATATCTCTATCTATTTTCTACTATTTCTTACTTAGCTGGACGTCCTATAAGACTGTGGCCTTCTCCTGTATTTAGAGGATTAGCCTAGATATATACTGGACTTGAGATATGTCTTTTAACAGTACTTGTAGAAGGTCTGAAGGCCTATGATGCCAGTCTTGTTGTTGTGGCAAATGTGAGATGAGGTATCGTCACACGCAAATCACTGAAGAAGCTACCTACAATAGCAGCCAATCAACAACTGGGTCTGTGGCAAAAGTACTGATTTAACGTTCAAGATGCTTGTGGGGTGTACAGTAGAGGATCCAATACCTGGATGTTTCCGGGAGGGGTCGACATGGGCACAGATGGGATTGCATGCGAGTGTTGTATCATTGTTGTATCGTAACTGGGAGGACTCCGAGATGCATGGGGAGTGATGCCTTCAAGTTTCGAGGTTGATGTAGGTACAGTATTAGATGCTTCAGTGGAGTGAAGTGTGAAGCGTGCCCGAGGAGAATACGAAGTGGGCAACGATATTCTCGGTGTAGCAAAGACGAATCGACCAATAAAACCATGTAATTTTGATGGCAACTTCTGTCTGCTAGCGACGGCATGGCACCGTATCCGTACATACTTGTAGGTCCCTAGTAGGTAGTCAAATCATAATAGCCATCAGTAGCGAGAGACAGAACGAGGGTCGGATGACTTGCAGGCTGGGGGACGCTCAAAGAGCCACGACATGCTGGGGAGATTGCCCGAGATTATTACGGGGTGCATGTATTACCGTCCGCCTGCGGTTTGCTGGCTGCTGCAGCCGTTTAAGCCACAGGGACCGGGGTGCTGTTTGTTGCACGAGAACTACTACTACTACATACCTACATATGGCGATGAATTTGCGCTTCTTTTTCTCCGTGATAATGCTAAAAGCAGATAGATTGCCATCTTGTTATATGGGGGACATCATCATCACTTAGGAGGTAGGTACATACTAAGGTAAGGGGAGGTAGGTACCTTAGGTACTGTTGGCATCAATGCTAGGAGGTACCCTTCAATGGAGGCATCTGTCGCCAAGCACAGTCAATCGGTGCATGATACAGAGCGCCTTGCAGCCCTTCAAAATGACCCGGTTTAATCCTCTCTTACACAGAGAGATTCCAAAGGTAAGGATTGCCTCTTGGAGATTCGGGTTCCTCTGCCGGTGCTGGAAACACTCTGAAAACAACAACACGGAGCAAGGAGACCAGGGCAGACATCAAATAGCCTTTTCTGTGCCTTGAACCTTAAGGGAATGTCAAGCCACATTTTCGGGCGAGGTACCGCAAAGGATCCCAAGGGTCCAGCCGCCGTGCACTGTACCTGCCCAACCCGCCATCTGCGCCCACGTCCACAGGTCGCCAATACCCAGTCACCAGCCCCAAGCTACGGGGCGCCACTGGACCGGGCTGCTCAGAGGGCCATGAGTGCTAAAAGTGCTAAAACAGTGCTAAAGAGTGCTAAACCTCCTTTTGCTGCGGTGCCTCTCGTATCCATTCCGCCGTCTCGTGCCTGTACCTGACCTGTACCATTCGATCTCGTCTTCCTCCTTTCCCCGTCCACAGCCTTTTTCTGATCTGATCGGTGAGACAAGGCACGGCGGAAGCGCTGAACTTGCCGCCAAACGGGCTTCTTGTAGCAGGACTTAGTCGCCGTTGCTTCTGCTTCTTGCTGCTTCTTCTTCTTCTTCCGCTTCTGCTTTTGCTTCTGCTTCTTCCTTCTCCTGCCTCGAGCCCTTCGAATTGCTGCGACACCAGCAGGGCCACCATCTCCCTCTTCTCTTCTTCTCCCTCTTCTTCTTTTCTCTTTACAGTCTCTTTCTTTTCTCCATCTTCTCTCTTCTCTCTTCGCCCCGCGACCATTTCTGCAGCCCCTCGTGTGACCAGCGCCGCCGCACCTTGTCGAGTGCCACATCCGCGGACTACTACCGACTCGGTGGCTCGTCCCTCGTCCTGCGCCTCGTATCCTTGGACTCTGCAAATCGCCAGCCTCAAACCCAACTCGCCGCCTCGCTGCGACTCCGACGCCTTTGACACCGCGCCTCTGCCTCTGCCTCTGCCTCCTCGACCCGTCTTCGATTCGCCCTTATAACTCACCCCAGTCCGTCCTTGACGCATTCTCTTCGCCTTCTCTTTTGTTCTTGTCCGTTCGCTTCTTCCCTCGGATCCAACGTGCCGCCTATCACCGACGCTCGTAAACGACACCCTTGGATCGCCCGACAGTATCTCACGCCCTCGCTGGTTCGGTCATCAGAACATCGCCGCACTGCCACGATAGCCCTGCACCCTCATCTGCGCCTAGACCTGCAACGGCATTTGCTACTGCAGCTGCGCCTGTGCTTGCGCAGTCGTAGAGACAACAATAGCAACACCAAAGCCGACGACATCGCCGACTAGCCTACACCCTCGCGACCCGCAACTCCTCCCGGCCGCTCTGCTGCTCGCTATTGTTGGCATCGTTGGGCGTCCCGCTTGGTCTTTTCATGATACCGTTCTGGGACCTGTGTGTCTTGTTTATCTATCCCGTTTAGCACCTTGCGCTTGCGCTCACTGCTTATATCCTTCAATACACGCGCTGGATCTGGGCTTCAAGCAGCAACCATGAAAGACTCCTCCGTCACCAATCGCCCGTCCTTGCTGGACCTGCGATCCCAGTCCTCCAATTCTGCGGCCTCTTCTTCTCGAGCTCTTCGATCACCGCGGCTCCATGTTGCCGGGGAGGCCCCTCCCGAGCTATCGCCCTTGGATGCCTTTGCCTTGCAGAGTCGGCTGTTGGCTCGACAGCTCCAGGAGACGACCAACAAGGATGGAAACCGCGTCAGCCGACTACCCCCTCTCACGGCCGAGAGCCCTCTAATTATACAGGGCCGGTCCGAGTACTTTCGATCCATGTCGCAGGACTCCGGATCTGAGCGCGGTGAATCTCCCGCCCCTCCGCTTTCTGCGGGCTTGGGAGGCTTGGGACTGCGGAGCGCCATGGAAGACGGCTTCTCGAGCGAAGAGAGGCCTAGGTCAATGCACCCACGCATGGGCCGAATCCCACCTACCCCCGACGATGGCGTGCCTCCCCTTCCGGAAGACCTGCCAGACGTGCCAGACATTCCCGACTTTGCTCGCGGCCGGCAGATGGGACACCAAAACGGCCCAGTGGACTTCTTTGGAGCACGTCAGGACCGTTCCCCATCACCACTGCTGAGCGACGGCCTCTCTCAGCTGGACCGTCAATCAACCAAGTCGCCTGCTCCCCCGCTAACCTCCTTTCCTGCTCCCCCGCACCCCTCGTCTCCTCGCAGCAGGCCTAAGCAGAGCGCCTCCTTCGACGATGTTGGATTGGCGCCACCCAGAAGCCTCTTCCCTGGACGGTCGCCGAGCGCCTTGTCCTCTCCAGTGCCCCAGGACGAGGATAGCTTTGGCATCATGTCCAGCTCTGTTCAGTCCCTTCCTTCCCGAAAGCTTTCCTCTGGAAGCGCAGCCCTCCCGCCACACATGGCATCCTCCACCTTGCCCCCCTTTCAACGATCTCCATCCGTCGCATCTGAGTCGTCCGCGCCTCTTCCCCGACCTGCATTCAACTTCTCTCGGCCCATGAGCCGAGCTGGCACGCCGAATTTGGACCATCCCATTCGACAAGCTTCCTCAGATAGTCAGCCATCCTTTATCCTGGCTGACGAGTCGGCTCAAACACCCATCAGCATGCACAGCGAGGCATTCATGGAGCAGCCATCAGAGGGCGCAACCCATACTTACTCCAAATTTGTTCTGCCTCGAGGAAAGTCAATTCAGCGTTCCGAATCCTCAGACGGCCAGCCTCAAGCGGGGGCGCCGCCCTCACCACCCACTCGACCTTCTAGCTCCTCTGCTCGCGGTGTCCCTGATGATGCTGCCAGTGTCTCCAGTGCCATGACCAGGCAGCGAAGCGATGCGGGCAAGCTCAGCTCAGAGAGCTCCAGCGTTGGCCCCTTTGGCCATCCCCCACCGAATCGCGGCAGACCCTCTCACGAGACCGGGCGACCGTCTGAAGAAGCATCCAGAGGTAGGGCACCAGCTTCCGTTGGCACAAGCGACTCAGCCCAGACAGTACGCCCGAGCATGTCTGTGCGATCCACGACTAGCACAGCGCCACCTACCGCTGCCGAAATGACGGCCGAGCAGCATCTTGCCAAGGGAATCGAATGCCACGAGAATGGCTCCCTGAACGAGTCCACTTACCACCTCCGGCACGCCGCTCAGATGAATCACCCGACAGCCATGCTGCTGTACGCCCTTGCCTGTCGCCATGGCTGGGGCATGAAGCCCAACCAGAAGGAAGGCGTTCAGTGGCTACGAAAAGCCGCTGATATGGCCAGTGGCGAGGTGGCCGAAGATGAAGGGATGGTCAAGGAAGGGAAGCACATCAATATCGCCGAGAACAAGACCCACAAGGCCCAATTTGCTCTGAGCATCTATGAACTGGGCGTGAGCCACATGAACGGGTGGGGGATTGAGCAAGACAAGGCTCTTGCCCTGCGCTGCTTTGAGATCGCTGGCAGTAAGTTGAGCCTACAAAGACTTTCGCCTGGTGATTGTTTTGCTAATGTGTCTTAAATAGCGTGGGGCGATGTTGATGCTCTGGCAGAAGCTGGTTTCTGCTATGCGCAGGGCATCGGCTGTAAGAAGAACCTGAAGAAGAGTGCCAAGTTTTACCGAATGGCAGAGGCCAAGGGCATGAGCATGGTGGGGAACAGCTGGTATGTTGAAACTGCGATTCTATGCGTCTCCTTCTAGGATATGCTGCTAACTGTGATGGCTGTTCAGGATTCACAAGTCGAAATACATGGACGATGAGGATGCTCCTGAGATTCCGCCAAAGAAGTCTCGAGCCCGCAGCAAATCTCGCTCACGCGCAATGTTTGGTAAAAAGCCCGCTTCGTGAAGGGGGACCGACCTAATGATGATGATGATCTCTCTCTTCGTCTCTTCTTTCAGCCATCTATACCGGAGTTTTGACGGGTTTCGGCTGTTCTCGCATCGACCACCTACTCTTGGGAATCTCTTCTTATCGGCCTGCCTTACTCTTTCTCTTCTATCTTAGCCCTTTCACTTCCTCTGTGTCTTTTCTCCCCCCCTTTTTTATAAGTTTTCTTCTTCCGACTTGTTACTCTTCGCTTCTTTATGCTTGTGTCGGCGTACTAGTAGAGGCGGGATCTTTTGCTACCTGCGTTATTCTGTGTACTATTGAAAGCACTTCCGGGCGTGTGAAGAGCTCGCTAGACCCCCTTTTCTTTTACTTCTCCTCCAGTTGGGAGCATACGACTCCTGCCGTTTGTTTTTCTTCACTTCTGGTTCTTTTCTTCTCCTCGATCCCAACCTCTGTTGACCCCCTTTTCCATCTTTTTTCTAACCTTCAACCTTCGGGGAGGTCCTTTGATTTTCTGTTTCATATCTGTAGGGAAGGCTGGCTGTGAGGCGTACACATATACTACTTTTCCTTTGTCCCTCTCCCTTATTTCCCGATTTTAAGTCCGTATAGAGTGCGGCTGGTCAATTTCCTATTCTTCTTTTTTTATTTCTTTTTCGCTGCGCCGGGCGTTGGGCTGTTTTTCGATATATCCAAAACCAGAAAGCGGACGTTGTGGGAAACGTCTCGTATTATCTAGGGCAAAATCAAGGCGATAGCAAGAGATTCATTAAATCCAAAACACTCCCCAAGCACTCGACAGAGCACATTTGTTGTCATCCCTGGAGGGCGTTCTAAAAGGAACAGTTTCGCCGTCATGTCGTTATATGGGTAGCTTAGGATTCTCCTTTGTCTGATTTCTAGCATTCGTTTACTATTTTATCGGTGACATCGACAACCCATGTTCATCGCAAAAAAGAACACTCTCCCTGCCATCCTCTCAACCGTCTAGGTATCAACATCCATCTTCTCTCCCTCAACTGGTAGGTCGACGACGGTGACATATCGGCCAATGTCCCTCTTAGTGATGATCTTCTCGTTTAAGACGGCAGTAGTGCCCTTGGGGAAGCGGTAGCTCTGCAGCTTGGCGCTCTTCTCGTTGGGCTTGATGTAGTTCCGCAGCAGCGTCGTCTTGTCCTTTGTGATGACAGCAACATCGACATTCGAGCCGGAACCCAGGTCGTTCCACACACCAGCAAGGATAGCCTCGCTGCACAACTTGACGGCCGCATCCCTCGACAGATCGGGCGTCCACTGCGTCTCAAAGACGCTCATGGCGGCGAGACTGCCGGAGCCCATGGTGACGTAGGGCAGCTTGTCGGTGCTGCCGTGGGCGTGCACGGTAAAGAGGTGCGTGCCCGTGGGGTCGCAGCCGGCGACGACGAGGTAGGCGCCAATGTGGCCCTGGTGGCGGAAGAGGTGCTGCTTGAGCAGGGTCATGCAGGTGACGACGCGGGGCTTGCGGCCGGTGGAGAGGGAGTGCAGCTCGAGCTGGGAGGAGATGAGGGCGGTGGTGAACTCGGTGTCGGCGGCGGTGCCGGCGCCGGCGCACCAGATCTGGGGGGAGATGTAGTGGAGCTTTTCGCAGTTCTTGTCGGCGACGATGGGGCCTGACGTGGCACGCGTGTCGGCGGCGATCTGGAGAGAAGGATGAAAGATGATGGGGTTAGTTGGGAGCTCTCATTGTCGTGATCATCGGTATGGACGTGGAGGGACAGGGGACACGGCCGACTTACCACTACGCCGCCGTCAAAGATGCAGCCGACAATGGTCGTTCCCGTGCTCGTGGCCCTGGGCAGAGGCACTCCCTGGGCGTGCAGGGCCGCATTGCGGTTGTAGTTGGAGAAGTCGAAGCCCGGCATCTTGTGGTGCTGCTTGTGATGCTGATGCCCTGTTCCAGCCGTGCCCTCTCTCTCGCCCGAGATCTCGCGTGTGTCCGCTAGTGGAGGCTGTCCGTGCTGCTGATGGCCACGAGTCTGTATTCGCTGTGAAGGTGGCCGTCACGGGTGGTGGTTTGTCTGTTCGCGATTCAATGGTGTTGCTGGTAGAAGAGAGTAGAGGTCGATGTTTGGTTTGGCTATACTAAGCCAACAAGCACCAGCTGATGACGAGGCTAAAAGCTGCCTTCCTGCCTTGAGGTGCTGGGGCAGGTACCGCAGCAGCCGAATTTAGCGGGGTCGGTACTTTGGTTAAGCTCCCACCTGCTGTTCCTCCTTCTGCCCCTCTGTAATAAAGCTGCCACCACCAGACTTCCCCTACTAGGTACCTCAGAGTCCCAGAGTTCTGATTGGTGTACTGCTGACTGACCAGATGGGGTTACAGCTGCAGACGCCATTGGCCAGAGCTGCCTTGCTGCCACGTGATTGCGCTCATCAGAGCTCCCCAGAAAAAAAGTTGCTTGTAAGCGTGCATGGGTCGCGACAGACCGCCCGGTAGAATTCGATACCTAGGCGCAGGCAGTTGGTTGCTGCAACACTGATTGATCGATCGCTGTGTTTTATCGACATCATCAGCATCCAGCCACAACAACCGCCAGATCGACGCGTCTCATCGCTTTTTGGAGGCGCCTTTTGTGGCATCGCTTTTCTCAGCGGGTTTTGATCCCGGATTGAGCTCCCAAGGCCGGTATAAGTGAGCTTGCATCTGCATCTGCATCTGCTGGTTGCTGGTGGGAGCTCCAGCGACTGATTCGTTGGTCGCGCCGCAGACTCATGCTGGAACAGCTGGAGGTCTAACGAGAGATTCGGAACCCGTCCGGATTCATCATCTGTGCAGACGCAATGTCCTTTGGCTTCAGCGCTTCGACAAACGCCATGAGTGGAGATGTGAAAGCAGGGCCTGACCTGGAGACGATTCAGACAGAGGTAGGCAGCTCTCCATGTTTTGCTGACGATCTCTAAATCTTTGATTGTCGTGCGACCAAGATGTGTCGACAATGATCGCGTCACTTACATGTAGAACTCGCAGGCTCTCGGGTTCCTCTCCATCGCCGGCGATGCCAAGGTTCGCCTCACGTCCACCTGGGAGACGCTTCCTGCCGCCACCTCCTCGCTCCTCAGTGTCGCCTCGAAACGAGGTCTGGTTGCTGCCGCCGGCCCCGACCAACTCGTCATCGCCACAACGGAATCGATACGAAAAGCTTTCGAAGCCCCCAAAGATGGCGACTCGGACATTCGCGCCTTTGAGCCCCAGCTCAAGATTCCCATGTCCATGAGGGTCTCGCAACTCGTCTTCACTTCCGACGAGAACTACCTGGTGCTGTCCGCAGAATCTGGCGGTGGCCTTGCTGTCTACGAGGTGTCGAGTCTTCTTCAAGGCTCTACAAATTCCGCGTTTGAGCTGTCGACCAACGGAGAGGCGCTGAGGGCGCTGGTGCCGAATCCCACTGTTCCGGAACTCTGCGCCATCGTCACAAATGGCGGCAACCTTCACATGGCCAATCTCCAGGAGCGGAAAATAAGCAATGCGCTCAAGACGCAAGTCAGCTGCATCAGCTGGAGCTCAAAGGGCAAGCAGCTCTGTGCTGGACTGGCGGATGGAACCATCCACCAAATGACGCCCGAAGGAGAGGGCAAAGCCGATATTCCCAAACCTCCCAACGTGGACAACTGCCACGGTAAGGTCGCCGTTCCTCTCATGGGATTCGCATGCTAACAGTTGGTCCATCAGTCTCCTCGCTCACATGGCTTGAGAACAACCTCTTTCTTGCTATCCACACCACCAACGACTCGCCCCCATCTTCCATCTACCACATCATCACACGCCAGCCTCCTTCATCCTTCACCTACCAGAAACTTACAGACCCGGTTGAGCCTTTCGGGTCAGACAAGACCCCCCATCACTCTATCCTGAGACTAAGAGACTTCCCTCCCGACCTCCAGGACCTCCTCATTGTCTCTTCTACAGCGTCAACCGACATCGGTTTGCTAACGCGGTCGAAGAATGCGCTGGCAACCGACAAACCCGCCGAGTCCATAACCGGCGTCTTCACAACCACCGAGTTGCTTGATGACTCCAAGCGACCAACCCTTCCAATGACCGATTCTATGGAGGACTCTACGCCCATCGGCATTGCGTTGGATTTGTCTAGCAAGGACAAGGTGTACAAGCCGATACCGTCCGATGAGGAGCTTGAAGAGTCTCCTACTCCTTTGCCAGGCTTCTGGGTTCTCACTCACGAAGGTGTGCTTTGCTCGTGGTGGATCATCTATACCGACTCTATCAAGAAGGGTACGGCTTATCCTGGATTGACGGCAGTCCAAGGAGATGCGGCGTCTGCGCCGGCAGCAGCTGCGTCTTCCGCTTCGCCATTCTCTGCCGCGGGAGCCTCACCATTTGCTTCAGCAACTCCAGCAGCTCCTGCTTTCGGCTCGGCAGCATCGCTTGGCCAGAAGGCGTCTCCCTGGGGCTCGGGAGGTTCTGGCACCGCGGCCGCACCAAGTGCTGGTGGAGGGGCTTTTGGATCGAGTGCTTTCGGATCAGCACCTTCGGCTGGTGCAGCGTTTGGGAAGCCGAGCGCCCTAGGATTTGGCCAGGCGGCGCCCCTTGGTACCCGGGCCTCTCCTTGGGCATCCGCTGGTGCGGGAGCAGGGTCAACATCGGCAGCCCAGCCTGCGTTTGGTCAGTCGGGCTTTGCAAGTTTCGCAAACAAGGCCCCTCAGAGTGCCTTTGCAACCGCAGCTCAGTCCTCCACGCCTGGCTCTTCTGGAGGCTTTGCTAGCTTTTCTACCCAAGGCGGGTTTGCATCCCTTGCCGGTAGCAGCGGTAACACCGGAGGTAGCGTCTTTGGTAGCGGCGGTAAGCTTGCCGGTACTGGGAGCGCTTTCGGATCAACCTCGACAGACACGGCCTTCCCGCCAAAGCCTTCAGGAAGCGTCTTTGGATCTGCCCAGGAGAAGCCATCTGGCAGCGTCTTTGGTTCTACGCCTTTCAAGCTAGAGAGCTCGTTCAAGCCTGACCCAGCTCAGGCAGAGAATGACACAGCGCCAGCACCTTCTGGCTCGTCCATGTTTGGGTCGGCTTTTGGGTCGGCCCTCAATGATGCGGGTAGCAAGGCGCCCGACGCTTCTGCGACGGCCAAAGACGAAGACATGGACACCGGCGAAGTGTCTCCAGGAACCGAAGTTGAATCTACAACACCGTCAGCAACGCTTGGGTCGGGCTCAAAGTTTGGTGCTGCGCCAACGAGCGGCACAACTTCAATCTTTGGGGCCAAAACCGAGCCCCCCAAGACCACGAGCGGCGGTTTGTTTGGATCAGGAGGAGCCACTCCCAAACCGACGGGTTCGAGTGTCTTTGGGTCTTTTGGAAGCGCTTCAAAGCCCGCCACCACTTCCGGTCTCTTTGGTTCTGCGTCCAAACCCGACGACGACTCCAAGACCCCTACAGCGAAGAGTGTGGAAACATTCAGCGCACCTCTTCCTCCCGACGCAACCAGCAAGTCTTCGTATCAGATTGGAGAGTCGTCTGATTCATCTGTTGCATCCAACGCTCCCAGCGTGTTTGGCAGCAGTGCTGCCTCGAAACCAAGCACTCTCTTCTCCGCCGCTGCCAAGGATACGGCTGCGAAGAGCAAGGGAGCAGACTCGTCAAGACCAAACCCGTTCCTCACAGCTTCCAAACCGTCCGAGGAGAAGCCAACAGTCATTGAAGACGCTCCCCTACCGCCCGATCCTACCAAGTCGAGCTTTACCTCAAAGTCTAACAAGGCTCCCTCTCCTCCCAGCTTCGAGCTCCCTTCTTCCACGAAAAAGGCCCAGCCGAGCTTGCCCTCTGCTCCAGAGCCTGCTTCCGACGAGGACGAGGAGCAGGAGGAGGAAGAAGAGGAAGAAGAGGAGGAGGAGGAGAGCGACTTGAGCGACAATGCCTCCGAGGGTAGTGGTGTGGACGTGGCTCGAGACCTCGGACTGGGAGCTGGCACGCCTAAGAGCTCTGCAGAAGCCACTCGACCACTCTTTGGGGAGGTCGGCCGATCAACCCCTTCGAGTTCTCAGCCAGCCGCCACAGCTCCTGCCCGTGCCCTTTCGTCAGAAGCCAATAGGTCTGCCAGCGCACCAGGCGTTTCTTCTCAGCAGGTAGCCCCGAAGAGAGCGCAGCTCGTCGCATCAAGTGCGGCAGCCAAGGACAAGACGGCGGCCGAGGATACATTCATCGCGCAGTCGAGGAAGCTGAGGGAGCGACAACAAGCCGAGGAGAGTCGGCTGTTGATTGATGAAGAAGATGAGGAGGTGCAGAGAGTTCTGGCGTCTGAAGTCGAAGGCACACTGGAGTTGGACGAGTTTATTGCTCACTCCAACATCGCACCGCCGGCCCAGGAGAGCATCCCTGCCCAAGTTGAGGCGGTGTACCGGGATATCAACTCGATGATTGACACACTGGGACTCAATGCCCGCTCCGTGAGGGCCTTCATCAAAGGCCATACCGACAACCGCGTTCCCGACGGTCGGTCTCCAGATGACCTTGAGGATCCGGATGACTGGGTACTGTGCGAAATCAGCGACCTGGGCGAGATCATCGACGTTGAGCTGTTTGGCGATCTGGACGAAGGCCGAGTGCAGGACCTCCCCGACAAGCTCGAGGCCTGCCAGGAACTCGCCAGAGACATGCACCGACTCCGAGCCAAGCAGGAAGATCTGAAGCGGATCATCATGACGCGGGTCGATCCCAACCAGGCAGATGCTGCGCGGTCGCTCCCTCTTAGTGCAGAGCAGCAGGCGCAGCAGAATGACTTGAGGCGGGAGTATACCAACTTTTCAAAGCTTCTCGCCGAAGCGGAAGAAGCATTGACCCTCCTGAAGACTCGCATTGCATCGCTCTCTGGCGCCTCTGGTAGGGGTGCTACCAACGCTCCCACCGTGGAGGCTGTGATGAAGACGATTACCAAGATGACCAGCATGGTGGAGAAGCGCAGCGGAGACATTGACGTGTTGGAGACGCAGTTGCGAAGGATGCGGCTGGAGCCTCCCAGCCGAGAAGAGTCTCCCTTCCGGACACCGCAGGCAAGGCGGAGCATCTTGCTCTCTCCGGAGGCGACGCCCTCTCGCAGCTTGCGCCAGAGTATCTCGGGCAGCGTCATGTCCTTTGGGACTCCCGTCAAGGCGGCGACGCCACGGAAGAAGGTCACCGGCTTCAGCAGGGAAGAAAAGGGAGAGTTGATGGACAAGAGAGCCAAGCGACAAGCGGTGCTCGGCAGACTGAAAGAGAGCGTGCAGAAGAAGGGCGTCAGTGTGTGGAATATGGAAGACATTGAATGATTGCATCGCAAGAAGCGGACAGAGAAGCAGGCAGGGAATCAACGAGCAGACTGACAAAAGCTCTTACAAAGGGCAGGGTAGGGCTGCTTGGACAGACAGGATGTAACATTAGGTATTGGAAAGGAGGATATCGATGGGCTAGATAGTAGTAGCATGTCATTATAAGTTTGCCGGAAGCAATACAGCAGCTTATCACGGCCATCATTTCGTCCATCGCTTCGCCATTACTGTTATGATACTCTACGTGTGGTATATGAAGATTTTTTTTCTGAGATATTTTGATGGAGAGATTGGAGGCTGAAGGATGCAATTGTGGCATGTGTTGGTTGGGAGGGGGTTGAAAATGCAATGGTTGATGGTTGATGATCACCGGCTGGCGAGGTGCATGTGCGTCAGTGGGCAGCTGGACTGCATGACTTCAATAATACCACAGGTCTTGAGAGCGGTCAAATCTTAGAAATTGTATACCTTAGTTTCTTATGAACGAAGTTAGCTCAGTGCCTCCATAGCAACAGTTCTGATCTCTCCTCTCCTCTTTTTCTCATACCTAGGTAGGTAACTTCATCTTACACGTCAAAGTACATTGTACGTACCTCGACAGTCAATGCCAGCAAAGCACCAAAAACAGTCTAGCGGCAGACCCTCTCCTCCTCGGTGAACCCACTTTCCCACACCGACACAACTCACCTCGGAGGCGCTAAATTTCCATATCAATCATCAATTGCTTATCGCCTTTCAAAAAATTTCCCCAGATCATAACCAACCCGAGCCGAACCTTTGCCCATTGCCTCATCCTCTCTGCCTCTCCCTCCCTCCCTCTAAGAAAACTCACAGACACACACACACACACACACACCCGCCATGGCTCCCTCACGGCATTCCGCTCCCAGCGAAGAGGAGCAGCTGCGCAGAAACGTACGTCCGAAATTCCGTCTCAAAGCTTCAACCTCCCCATCTTGACCCCATCATCATCATCACCACAAGCTCCAAAGTAACTGACAGCAATGCCCTTCTTCTTCTTCTTCCAAAAAACAGACCGTCGGCATCAACAAGGAAACAGTCTCCAACGTCTCCTCGACAGACTTCCCCGGCCACTTCCCCGGCGAAGACCACGCCTTCTCCATCGACCGCTTCAAGTCCGCCTTCTCCGTGCAGTTCCACCGCAACGAGCCCAACGACGCGTCCTTTTCGCTCGTCGGAATCGACGCCTCCCTCGCAAACGCCTTCCGCCGCATCCTCATCGCCGAGATCCCCACGCTCGCCATCGAGGACGTCTACATCGAGAACAACACCTCCGTCATCCAGGACGAGGTCCTCGCGCACCGCCTGGGCCTGATCCCCTTCAACGGCGGCCGCGAGGGCATCCACAACTTCCTCAAGTGGTATAAGAAGCCCGAGGCCGGCGAGGACCCCTACGCAAACAGCTTCGACTGGAACACGGTCCGGCTCGAGCTCAACGTCACCTGCACCGTCAACCCCGACGCCTCCCCCACCGAGACGGACCCCCTCAAGGCCTACAACCACGCCCACGTCTACGCAAAGGACATTGTCTTCGTGCCCACGGGCAGGCAGGTCGAGTACTTTAGCGGCGAGAACGCAATCGCCCCCGTCAACCCCGACATCCTCATCGCCAAGCTGCGCCCCAAGCAGTCCATCAACCTCGCCATGCACATGCACAAGGGCATCGGCGCAGACCACTCCAAGTTCTCCCCCGTCGCCACCGCCTCGTACCGCCTCCTGCCGCTCATCAACATCACCCGCCCCATCATCGGCGCCGACGCCGAGAAATTCCAGCGCTGCTTCCCCGAGGGCGTCATCGGGCTCGAGAAGATTTCGCGCGAGGAGGCCAGCAGGCCGGGTAGTGGCTACGAGGGCCATGCGGGCGAGCTCAAGGCCGTCGTCAAGGACACGATGAAGGACACCGTCAGCAGGGAGGCGCTGCGGCACCCCGAGTTCGAGGGCAAGGTCAAGCTCGGCCGGAGAAGAGACCACTTTATCTTTTCGATTGAGAGCACCGGACAGTGGGATAGCGACGAGCTGTTCCTTGAGGCGGTAAAGCATCTGAAGCTCAAGTGCAAGAAGCTGGAGCAGCAGGTCATCAACATGGTTCAGTAAATTGCTTTTCCTTGTGTTACTCTTTTTCGGAATTTTGGTCGAAGGCGTTTTTGTACATAAAATGGGGGGGGGGGGGCATGGTTATCGCGTGTTTTGACACATGCTGTTATTTATTCACATATTCCTGTGTCGTGTATATCTCAAGGGTAAAATCGAGTAAAGAAAAAGAATCAATTTACCTGATATGCTGAGTCTGTGATTATGTTCAAAGGTGAACATACATGATAGCATGCAATAGAAAAGAAGAAGAAAGTGAAAGTATAGTAATTGCATTTCCGAAGTGGAAAAAAAAAGGATTGTATTCGCGATCCCGCCAACATGTCTCCAACGCCATGAATATGCCCAAGATGAACGTAGTAAACTCCATCGTCATGCGAATGAATGAAAAAGGAACTGTAGTGTTAGGAGCTTTCGGCTTTGAACCTGAGGTAGAAGTTAAACTCCAGGGGAAACGCAGGATCGGTAACCACAACCTCCTGACCATTCTCCAGCCCCAGGTCCTTCAGAGACTTGCTCAAGTTGGGCCTCGTTTGCTGCTCCAAGCTTTGCGGGACTTGCATGTACAGTGTCTTGCCCTCCGCCCGAATGGATGGTTTCTTCAGCTGGGCCTCTGGGCGGACGGCAAGCGAGTCCAGTAGATCCTGCAGCGCCATGTTGGGGTCAACCTCCAGGGGCCGGGCTTCTCGCCCGCAGACCGGGCAGTCGTCCTTCTTCTCGTGCTTGAACGTATACGTGTAGATGCTGTCGTTACCAGAGTACATCATGTAGTTGTTCTCAAAGCCCAGGCACGTTGCCGTTGTGGTGGCAATCTTGAAGGCCTCATTACAGCACGCCGCGGCGATGATGGCGTTAGTTGAAGCAATGGCGGGAATGATGTTTTTGATCGTTCCCTGCGTGAGCGAATACGTGATGCCCGGGATGTTGAACTCCTCTGCGCGTTTGAGGGCCTTCTGGTAGATCCATGTGACATGCTCGGGATCGTCCTTGTCGAGCTTCGGGAAGGGCTTCTCCTGCTCCCAAGCAATGACATGCGCCCACTCGATACAGTGCTCCGGCTGTCTCGGGATGGAGGCAATGGTGCACAGCGGAACAGCGGCTCGGGGGGCGTGCATGTCCAACTGGCATTCTATGCACGAGGTGAAGGACGGGAAGATGACTCTGGCTTGGCCCTTGAAGCCCTCGGTGCCGCCGTCAATAAGCGGCTTGACCCCATCGGGATCCTCAGACTCCTCCGCAATGGAGACCAGCATGGCGTTGATCCATCGCCGAGCCTCGATGCTGTCCAGGCCGCAGATAACGAGCTGGAATTGCTTGTAGAACTCGTCGTCAAAGTCTTGGATCCGCTTGTTGTGCGCCGTGATCTTAACACCCTTGACCCTCTGCTCGACGAACTTGGCTGCGACTTCGGCCTTGTACTTGCCAACGTCTGACTTTCGAAAGAGAAATTGTCGGTTCAGGTTCGAAATGTCGATCGTGTCTGAACTCGGCGCATCGGATTAGTGACAGTCCAAGCCGCAGAGTTGGGCGGCGTGTGCATGATGCGCCTACCCATATCGATCACATGGATATCCTTGAACTTGGACATGGCCAGGTTCTTGAGGATCTCGCATCCCAGGCCGCCCGCGCCACTGCCACCGCCGTCAGTCGTCAGTCGTCAGCTGGAGCAAACCAGCAGTAGTATCGGTGCGAGGTGGGACACACATGACCCTGTGTCTGGTTAGCCAGATGCCTGTTCCATCCGGCTCTGCTTCGTTGCTACAGTAGTGCTTGTGCTTGTGCTTGTGCTTTGTAGTACATACAGGATCTTGAATCGCTCAAACTGCGCTAGGAACTCTTCCTCTACGGCTTCTGGGTTTGTAAACGGGCCCGGATTGCGTCTGATCTGCTCGAGGTACTTCCTGCATCTCCCCGTCAGCACATGCTCCTGCTCGGCGCATCGCCAGCTGGGGGTCGGGCACTGGCTGACCATCGTCTTGTTTCCCTATCGGCGTCAATAGCTGGTGCATCTTGCATTTCGACACTCATATCGGGGCAAATGACGGCTGAATAGGAGTCCGTAGGGTATCGATACGTATCGAGAGGAGGAAAAGCAGAGGTGAAGGCAGAGGAAAGGAAGTTGATGCCGGACAGAGTCGCAGAAACCGGAGGTGCTATGGAGGACGGAAGCTTGGGGCAGCTGTTAGGCAAGCATGGCAGGGTGGGGAGGAGCTCGTCCTAGCCTCGGTGAGGGGTCGGTGAGGGACCGGTGAGCTCAGGTGAATGTGGGGTCCTGACCGTCCACCACAGCTTGAAGCTCTGCCTCTTCTATCTTCATCTTCATCTCTGCACCTTCATCTGTCTGTCCAGCACTTGAACCGCTTCGTCATCGTCTGTTAAATGTACCATTTCCTTTCAAATGCAGCCAACCCTCCTTTGAGCCATCTCCAGAAGCCCAGGCAGCGGCCATGGACGAACTGCTGACCCCGGTCAGCACCACATATCTCAAGCCTCGAAAGGACGCCCAGCCGCTGCTCTCCGAGGTCAGCTCAACCAAGAGAGTGGTCGATCTTCCCAAGGTTTCGCAGGTGAACTCGCCAGATGAGGCTCTGGAGATCCTCCGGAACCAGCCCGATTACGACTCCCTTGTCCGAGTTCTGCGGTATCTCACCACGGATGCCGCACAGCCCGACGCTTTCAACGTCCATGTTCCAGGTCCGAAAAGCGCAGCCATCATCCATGTGCTGGTCACGGATATTGCTGCAAACTACTGGACGCTGTTGAAAGAAGGCGGAGCGAGTGCCGGCACCGAGGATGGTCGCGACGACTTGCATCTGTTTGTAGCCTGTCTACAGAGCGTCACCGGGCTCAACGCCGTTCTTACTCATCTCAAGGCCCTCATCCAGGAGCACAAGCTAGGATCGAAGGAGGCTAAGCGAATTGATCTGGTGCTACACATTAGTATCTTTCTCGATGTGTTAGCGACAGTGCTAGAGGGTGATTCTGCTATCCAAGCCTTGTGGACAGCTTCAACACAAAGGCTGGCCACTCAGGCGCTGAGAAAGGTGCAATCTCAGGCGCTGCTCTCCTTGATCACCGGGGGACGAATACTGTCCATCGCCGCCGAAGCAATCGAAGTTGCTGGCTCGGAAAACGTCGATGCCAAAACGACATGGCCAGCTGATGGCGCAAAGTTTACGCAATGGGTTGCACACAACGTCATTGCCTGGGCAAAGCTCATAAAGACCGAGCATGACCTGCAATTCTGCTCAGACGTCTTTCAGCGTGGCCTATCTCTAGGCTATCAGGGTATGTTGAACTTCTGTAAGACATGGCTGACTATGACTGACTTGTCGCCAGAGAGCCTTGTAAAGACGGTCATTGACGGCCTTCTGCTGCGAGAGGGAAGCAACCCGGAGGACTTTTCCAAAGTGTGCCTGTCTCAGTCATCCAGCGCCAAAAGAACGATGAATATTCTGCTACAACACCTTGCCCAGCACCTGAATGGCCTCGACCTGGGCACTCCATCTTTCAACACACTCATATCTGCCGCTGCCGGAGTCATTGACGCAGTCATCAAGGGCAATGAAGGTCTTTACAACCATCTTGTCTCCTGGTGCACTTCATCGTCTGGCGCCGGCTTAGGGGACGCTGTAGGCATTCGAAGAGCCGTTCTCGCAGTCCTAGCTCAGAATAAGGATGGGATTACGACTGTTTTCGAGAAAAGTCTGGCTCAGTTTGGTGACCAGTTGTACATCAAGCATGCGGCTATACTACAGCAAAATGGTAACGGCCCTCTTAACTTTCAGACACATCATTGCTGCATCGCACTGACTCCTGCTAGTCCATGCCGAAGTGCTACTTCTCAGTGCAGGCTACGTTTCCAGACTATCTCCCATTAAACTGAGAATCATTGTGAGATCCGGCTCTTACCTGACGGCAATCTCGAACCGAATAGCAGCAACCCAGGCAAGGGCTCGATTCTTGGGCTTGATTGTTGGCGAATCTCTTTCGACCCTAATGGACGACAAGAGTCAGAAGCTTGACTTTCACATGGAAGAAACGGAGAGCGAAGAAGCGCAGTGGCTCAAGTCTCTGACCACCGTCTCTGACGAAATTGGTTCGATGGAGCCTATTCTCAAAGCTGAAGCTATAGGGCTACCAGCAAAGAAAGAGAACCGCCCATCACAGAAACAGACGTCAAAGTCCAAAGCGAAACCCAAGGCGAAGCCAGAACCCAGCATCTCCACCATCAAGCCGATAGCCATCATCGAAGAGGTCGACTCTTCCGAAGACGATGAAGATCTTGTACCTTATGCGAAAGGCTCTGACCCCGAAGACTCCGACGACGACGCCACATTGGTCCAGCGCAACAAGCCAAAGGCCCCCGTTTACATCCGCGACCTGATCCTCTACCTCCGCGACACAGAATCCTACGACAAACAGAAGCTGGCCCTGCAGACGGCACCGCTGTTGATCCGCCGAAAGGCCAACTTTGGCATGGAAGTGAGCTCCCACGCGGATGAGCTCGCGGGGCTACTCGTCGGACTGCAAGACAAGTTCGACATTGAAGACTTCAACGACCTGAAGCTGCAGGGCATGATAGCCTTGATAGTCGCCCAGCCCAAGACCATGGCCCCCTGGTTCTCCCGGACCTTTTTCGAGGGTGACTATTCCTTGTCACAGCGAACGCAGGTGCTCGTTGCCATTGGTTTATCAGCCAGAGAACTCGCCGGATTCGATACCTCGGAATATCAGGCCGCCGCGTCGTTTCCCTCAAAGCGTCTCCCAGACAAGATTGAGCAGCTATACATCGACTCGCCCAAGCAAGGCGAAGCAAGAAGCCCATCCCAACTCAAAGCACTGCCCTCAACCGCCATAGACACCATCGCCCAATCCCTCACATCATCCTTCCTCGAGCCCATGGCCGCCAAAGCAGCCGACGCCTCCACCGGCCCCGACATGCTCAAGCTCTCGACCTTCACGTCCCGCTACAAGTCCAAGGCAAAGGCCACCAAGCCTCGACGAATCCGCTCCATCCCAAACACCACCGCCGCCCTCATCGCAGAATCATTCTTCTACCCCCTCACAGCGCACTTCCAAGTCGCCCTCCGCTCCTCCAAGCCCGTCATCCTGAATCCCGCCCTGTTGGCATTGTATCTTCAAACGCTAGGCATCATCATCCATGCAGCTGGTCCCTCTACTCTTGCTCTTCCGCAACTCACGTCTGAGCTATGGGATTTGCTTTTGGCTGTGCGCGTCCACACGCAAGATGACCTTGGGGCGCTCAGGGGGTGGTTCGTGGCCATGGCTTCGCTGCTGGAGGTGAATGATGGCGATATGCGCAGACTGTGCGAGACGCAGGGGCGCGAGGTCGTGGAGACGAGGGAGTGGGCTGCGACGGTATTTAATAGGATAAGGGGCGAGGATGGAGGGGAGGAGAATGAGGTCAAGATGCTTTCGGCTGGAGTACTGATTAAGCTTGGGGAGGCGATTGAAAAGTATCAGGCCTTGTTGATGGGCAACATGATTGGATTTTGAAGGGGTCATGAGTTTCACGGTGTGGATAGCATCATGGAACAGCGTGGGAAACCTGTCAGAAATAATGTATTGACACATGGAAAGAGAACAAGAGTTCCTCTGATGTGGGTACCTAGATACAGGCTCATGCATCGCGCCCTATGACTCTGCTGTTACCAGACATGCAAAAGATTCCCTCTCCTTGAACTTTGAACCAAAACAAATACACGCTGCTTGACTGTACATCCATACCATAAACCCCCGTATTGTGACTCCAAGTATCCGTCATATAGCAGCCTCTCCCAACCTTGAAGTCGTCTCGCAATCCGCCATCGAAAGGGAGGAAAAGAATAAAAAGACTAAATTGCGCCACCCTCTGGATCCAGCGAGTATTGCGTATGCGTGCTCTTCCTCCGCACGGGCAAGGTAGATATATATGCATTGGCAGTAGCCAAGTGGTCGCCAAGGCTCATGGCCAACCGCCGCAGCTCGCTCCGGACCTCCTCGGGGGAAGCTTGTCCAAGCATGACCTGCGGCAAGGGACCAGCCGGTAGCGGGGGGAGGATAGCGTCAAGCTGCTGCATGGGAGGGCGAGGACGTGTGACGGGCGAGGACGTGCTCTGCGGAGACCGGCTCTTTGGCGAGTATTCTCGCAGCGACGGCGCATGCTTGGGCGTGCTGGGAGCGGGAGCCGGCTCGGGAGGCAGTTCGGGATCCATGTCCGCAAAGTCGCTCAGGGAGTAGGGCCGGCCTTCGCTGAAGGCAGACACATTGGATTCCTTGCTGATGTGAGATTCATCGTGCTTTACTTCGTCGTCGAGTGACAGATCGGGGATGCTCGTGATGACGTGTGCATACTCCGACTCGTCTGAGATATAGATTGAGGGCTCTCGATTTGTGGCATTCATGACATAGAGCGAGGCGTGCTTTTCTAGCTCAAAGGGGTTTGTGCCGCCAATCTCCGAGCCGCTAATGGACCCAACATCAGAGTAGGACGTTGAGGGACGGGTGAAGTCAGTCGACGAGTCGGCAAAGCTCATGTCGAGATCAATCAAGCTGCCCACAGATGCGCGGTGGTCGTCTGAGGGAGTCGGTGCAAGCTCGCTGAAACTGGCCGTCCGCTGGTTGGGCTCGGAGGCGTGATGGGGGAGTTGGGGTCGGCCATCATCCGACGGGGCAACGCTGTTGGTAAAGGGGAATTTGAAATCCTGGTGGGCTGCCGTCGTTGTGGCAGCCATTGAGGGGAACTTCCAATCCTGCGTGCGCCTGTTGTCTTTCAGATCAATCGGATCGCTCATTGGGCCATTGACAAAACTCGGGTCGTCAAACCCATAGTCGACCGACGCATGTGAATCGCTGGCCTTGATGGTGTCCATGTCGACAAACTGCGACAGCTCTCCCCCGTGCAGAGATACATCGAGATCGATGAGAGACTCCCTCACGTCTGGCTGCTGTGAGCTCTCATCGCGAAGCGGCAGGTCTGATATGGGAGCCTGAAACGGCTGGCTATAGTAAGCCCTCGAGTTTTCTTCGTATGTCGATATCGTATTGGGGTCAAAGATCTTCTCCAGAGGTGCTTTCACTGACGGAAGATGAGGGGGAGGCCGCCTTCGGGACTTGGGCTTTGATGGGCGAGAAGTCTCATCGTAATCTTCGGGGGCGAAGTCCACCTTGGATCCGTATACATCGTAGACATCCTGAGCGTCGCCCTGATCGAGCACCTGCTGGTCAAAGGCTGCCGTCGTACTGAAGTTCCACTCGTCGTTGGAGATGGCGATGGAGAGGTCAGCCAGGCCCTGGGCGCCGCCGGCCGAGAACAGCGACCGTCGGTCTCCGCCCTGCGCCTCCCATAGTTTGAAGGCTCGAACCAGGTGGACGAGAGAAGAGGTTGGGTGCGATGTCTCGGTGTTCTGAATGTACCTGTGCTGTTGCACCTGCTCAATCGTTGGCCGGTCTGAGGCGTCGTGCTGGAGGCAGTACGCCACTAGATCTTTCAGGCCTGCCGAGTATTGATCACCTTCGAGCCGAGGTGTATGGTTCTTCAGATGCGACCCAAGCCTCGCGAAATCGATGCCATCAGTGACGTTTGGTGGCAGACCTGATGCAATCTCATACACCATGGCGCCGAATGCCCAGATATCGACCTCTGTCCCGTATGCCGCCTCTTTGTCAAACAGCTCGGGCGCCATCCAGTGTGGCGTCCCGATAAATGTCGTCCGCTTGTCGACCTTTGTCTCCATCACGCCAGCAACGCCAAAGTCGCAGAGCTGAACATCGCCAGTCTCGGTGACGAGCACGTTGGCGCACTTGAGATCGCGATGGATGATGCCTTGGCCGTGCACCCAGTGAATGGCCTCGGCAACCTCTCGCACAATGGGGATGATCCATTTCTCCTGCAGTCCCCCGGGCGCCGTTGGCCTCATGAGCGTCGCCACGCTGCCGCCGGCGCAGTACTCGGTCACCATCCACATGGACTGGCCAACGGGCAACGCCTCGATGACATGGTTGATGTTCTTGGCACCGCTGTCGCTGAGCAGCTGCAGGGCATTGATTTCCTTGAGCAGATCACTGTAAGTGTCTGCGAGCTTAGGGTTCAGGGTGTCGCTCTCCTCAATGTCAATGATCTTGACGGCGACCAGCCGCCCGGTCTTTGTGGAAGTTGCCTTGTAGACCCTGCCGAAGCTGCCCTTGCCGACGAGCTCTTGCAGCTGATACTGCGGGGGTTCCTTGCCGGCCTTTGTGCAGCTCTCGACGACGGCATTCTGCATCTTCTTTGCATCTTCAAGGGCCTTTTGCTTGGTGCCGGACACGTCGGGCCACTGGACTCGGAGCGACATGATGCATGGAACTGGCCCACTTGGACCTTGGCTGCTGTAGGGGTTGATGCCGATCAGACGCTTGGACAGACGATGCTGGTGTTTTTGATGCCGGAATTCGAGGGGTGAAGTGACGAGGACGACACACACGACTCTGCGCGCTCTTTAAGAGGATCTGAGGGGACAATCCAGACTCGCCTCGGCCATCTTGGGGCGCGACTCACCAGCCCCCAGATGGAGATCAAACTGTCGTGTTCGGAGATGATTTGTCGATGGACAAGAGGATGGCAGAAGAGATGCCTGAGCTTCGAGTCCCAGGTGTCAGAGCAGCGAATGGCTGAGGCGCAGCGCTTAGGCGGGGTTTAGCCGGGTGAGGCCTCAGCCATTCGTTTGGGCCAGCTGCCAATTATGGCTCCTCGATCAACCTGATGATGAAACAACAGATGCGGTTTGCTTGCATGACAATTCGTCCAATGGCAAACGATATCAGAAAAGTGCCCGTCTGGGATCTATCATGGGCTCTACCGTAATACAGAGTGCCTAAGCATGCTGATGGCCGCCAGCCAGCAAGACATACAGCAGCATTGGACAGCGCAACTTCGCCCACACATAGGATGGATGCATCACCGGCCCTCGTATCATGACGAGCCCTGCTTCATCAGTTCCACCATCTTGCCGTGGAATGTCGTCCAGTTGGTGCTGCACATGTTCTTCACCGTCCCGACCAGCAGCCGAGACGCCTTGATCAGCACATCCTCGACCAATTCAAGCCCGCCGCTCTCCGTCTCTCGGACCGTCCAGACAGTCTCCATCACCACGTTGAGCGGGCTATACAGCCTCACAAACATGCCCCGTTCCAGCTTCACAAACTCGTTGGTGCTCTCGACGTTGGAATCCCACAGCCCTGCGGGCAGCGTATGCACCTTATCCGTCACCTTGTAATACAGGGGTTCGCCGACGGGGATGAGGCCTCTGTCCGCCGGGACCGTGGGAGACTCAATCTTGGGCGGCCGCGCAATGGGCTCGTATTTGACCATGTGAGGGTCGCATTGCATGTGAAGGTCGTGATTTTGCACAGTCTCCAGAGCCTTGGCGCGCGTGATGCCTGATGGCAGAGCTGTCACGTTTTGCAGCGTTGCGGTCGTGTTGAGCCACGCTGAGAGGGAGTGTCAGTCGTGATAGTCGCCCATGAGATGAAGCCAACTAGGTAGACCACTTGAACTTACAGGACATGTTTTCTATAGCGTTTCTGTATGGATTGATCGTACAGGATGTATCATCTAATCGCTTTTCTGCGCGGTACAAGACGAACAAAAGGAAGAAACAGCCGACCAGTGAAGTTGATGCAGCACGGTAGCACGTGTAGAAGCCAGAAGAGAAGTGTGATGGTAACGCTTCTATTCCTGGAACAAACAGGGTGACGACGCCCAGACAGTGGCGCTAGTCAGCTTGAAACAAGGGACGCAAGGCCGCAGTTCAGATAGACTCTGGCATATCACAGCGCTTATACGGAGCAACAAAGACGATGTTCGACTAGGAAACGCCATCTATCGGCGGATGAGGCCTTGGAAACCCGGGAGCCTCAGCCGGGACATCTGTTAGACCGTACCGTATTACCTTGTCGACAGTACCTACATAGGCGTTGATGCCATATTACACCCTGGCAACGGCGACCATATAACTGATTCCACCGTAAGAGGCGATATATCTGCTCATGGAGTATTCTCATGGGATTCCTAGGTAGTCTCTATGTAACTATAGTCTGTTTAGATCAAGATCTAGATAGGCACTGTCTGGAGTTTAGGTACTTTACAGATCTTGATTAAGCATTGAGTGGTGAAGATCCCTCTATAATACTGTACAAGATAAACTCCATGTCTTAAAATAGGTACTACCTAGGTCCCCGCGCTTGACGTAAATAGCCTAGTGTCACCCCCGCCACTTTAGCTGCACGTGACTTCGTGAATTCACGATCCAGCCATTACGCGATACTGTGAATCGACGTGTAATACTAGGTACCTACCTAATGAATGCCTCCAACTTATTACTACTACCAGCAAGTCGAGCAACCAAGAGCAGCTGTTTGACTGCAGAATCTGCCCACAATGGTCACGTCTACCAAGGCCAGCCGCTCGAGCTTGTCAAAGAAGCCAGCGGCAGCTTCAAGCTTTGCAAAGAAACCCGCCAAGCCAAACGCCAGCATCCTCAACTTCTTCCAGAAAGCCGCGAAACAGGAGGATTCACTCTTTGTCGGTGCGGTGCCTGCGGAAATAGCTCATCAGGACGAATCGCAGACCCTGGACCACGACGCTCGATTTAATGAGGTGGAACGACCGAGCAAGAAAAGGAGAGTCAGTCAGGAGTCTATCCAACCAGTGGCGAAGAAGGAAACAGCAGACGCAGCAGAAGCACCGGCTCAGAATAGCACGATCAAGCCGGCAAAGCCCGCGAGCGGAGACGAGTCAAAGAAGCCCAAACGGCAGATCAAGACACCTTTCATCATAGAGTCCGATAGCGAGGAAGATGACGATGCCGAGGATACAAATAGAGCAACATGTACAGTCGACTCCGTGATGTCGCCCCCCGAAAAGAAGGCCGCCGCACCAACGCCGCCCTCCGCTCAGCCCGAGCCATCCCGCGATGCCACGCCGGCCAAGGATACCCCTGACAAGTATGAACCGCCGCCGCTGCTCAAGCAAGAGACCTCGACGGATGCCCAATTTCACCAGCTGGGGGACTTCGCTGACCTGGACGAGTTGGGCTTAGATGAGTTTGAAGGCGAGGAGATGCGGGAAATGCGCTTCATGCGGGAGCAGGCTCGACTTGAAGCGGAAGAAGCCGGGATTCCAGGCGACGATGTCGACGATCTCTTGAATGATCAGGCTTCGGTAGAGGACTGCCCGATCTGTGGCGGCAGCCTGCTCGGCGTCTCCCCAGATGAAGCTACACGACATGTCAACTCATGCCTCGATGGCAATCCAATTACGCTCCCCACGAGCAATGGCGCGACAATCAAGAACGCGACAATCAAGGAGGAGGACGCAGAAGTCGAAAAGGCGGCCACCCAGGTAGAGGCCGCTGAGATGAGCAAGAGATTCGCCCGGGCAGCCGTACCAAGGCCGGGCCAGACAAATCCTTTCGAGGTCAACGCCGATAAGCAGTCAAAGAGCGCCTTCTCAAAGCTCATGTCCGGAAATGCTGAAGATACAGCTTGGGCTACAGCGGCGGCTGCAGAAACGGCGTCACGAGGACGACCTGCTTACGAACGGACATGTCCATTCTACAAGATTATGCCTGGCTTCTCAATATGCGTTGATGCATTCCGCTACGGTGCCGTGGAGGGATGCCAGGCCTACTTTCTCAGCCACTTTCACAGCGACCACTACATCGGCCTCACAGCAAATTGGCGGCACGGCCCAATCTACTGCAGCAAGGTGACGGGCAGCTTGGTCAAGCAACAGCTTCGGACAGCAGCCAAGTGGGTTGTTGAGCTTGAGTTTGAAAAGTCCTATGATGTTCCCGGAACCGATGGCGCAACGGTCACCATGATGCCGGCCAACCACTGCCCCGGAAGCTCCCTGTTCCTCTTTGAGAAGCCCTTTGGAACTGGACCGAATAAGAGGGTAAAGAGGATATTACACTGCGGCGATTTTCGGGCCTGTCCACAACACGTGCGGCACCCCCTACTCAAAGCCGATGTAGTAGACTCAATATCGGGCAAAACAAAGCAGCAGCGGATTGATATTTGCTACCTCGACACGACATATCTGAACCCGCGATACTCTTTCCCTCCTCAAGGAGACGTCATCCAAGCCTGTGCGGATATGTGTGCATCCATGGCGGCAGATTCCCATTGCGCGGATGACGTTTGGCAGAGATCAGAGAAGTCGGCTGGGACAGGCACCATGAGCAAATACTTCCAGAGCGACAAGCCAGCGGAAGATGGTGAGGAGTCGAAGTCAAGCCCCTCCCGACCGAAGCAGCGCCTCCTCGTGATCTGCGGAACTTACTCCATCGGAAAGGAGAGAATTTGCGTGGCCATAGCCAAAGCCCTTGGCTCCAAGATCTTTGCCTCTCCAGCCAAGATCAAGATATGCAAACAGCTCGATGATCCAGAACTGACGGCGCTGCTGACGTCTGATCCCGTGGAAGCTCAAGTGCACATGCAGATGCTCATGGAGATTCGCGCTGAAACACTGCAAGAGTACCTGGACAGCTACAGGCCTCACTTCACTCGCATCGTCGGCTTCCGCCCCAGCGGCTGGAATTTCCGGCCCGGAAACGGCAGCAAGGCGATTGGAGCCAACACCCCACCGAGCAGCATATCGACGCAGCAGCTCCTCCACGGGAAGGGCTGGAGGACGAGATTCAGCGCAAAGGACCTCGTTGCGCAGAGGGGCAGCACGAGAGAGGCTATGTGTTTTGGCGTGCCGTATTCCGAGCATAGCAGTTTCCGTGAGCTGGCCATGTTTGTCATGGGTCTGCGCATTGATAAAGTGATTCCCACTGTCAATGTCGGCAGCGAGCAGTCGCGGAAGAGGATGAAGGGCTGGATCGATCGATGGATGACGGAGAGGAGAAAGGGTGGGCTGGTGAGGCCGTTGGTGGAGGGTGAAGACGAGGAGCATGCAAAGAGTATACCGTTGTGGGAAGGGAAAGCCGGCGAGGGAGGGGGCGCTTGGTGGTGAGGATAAACGAGAGATTAGAGACGGACACAGCTGGGGGGTGGTAAATTATAAAGCTTTATTAACACGTCCAAAGTGATGCTGGTGAGAAATCCGGTGGTCCGTTGCCCATGCCATGAGAAACGCCAAATGACTGCTTTATGTCTGCAACAGAACCCCCAGATGAGCCATTCACCAAACGCAGTTTTCCATCACGCGCCGATGCTCCATAGATGTTTCCTTTCTGTAAAGATTGAGCTCAAGCAAGCATTCAAGATCCCTTTCTCTTCTCCTCAGTGATGATCTAATTCCCGTCTCATGTAGTCGCACTCTCTTTATTTCGCCTTGGCCTGCTGTGCAGCAGCTTCTATAACCAAAAAGTCAGTCTCGAATCGATGCTATCTAAAGGACAAGTGCCAAGGGCTCTTACCTCTCCGCGTGGCATCTTCCAGCAACTGCGTATCAACCGACGCCGCAGGAAGATGCACATACCGCACGACAGACCCTCGAATGAAGACATTCTTCACAGAACTCTACATGACCACCGTCAGTCCACCTCTTCTTCATCATCATCATCTTCTTCTACTGCGCCACAATATCTCCCCGATAAGAGAGAGCAAATGAGGCAAGTTGGGATAGTCTTGTTGGGGGTGGAATGTTTGGAGGAAGACATACCAGGTGAGGATACTTGAGCTCCTCGACGACCTGAATGTCATCGAGCTTAATGTTGAGGTACTGATCGACGCTCTTGAGGATGCCCTTGAGCTGGATGTCGTTTTTGAGCTCGACGGTGACTTCGTGGTCGATGAGGGTTTTGAAGAAGCTACGTTGTTTATTGATCAATTCCCATGCTCACGTTGCCTTGAGATACAGTGATGCGTGGGGGGGGGGGGGGGAGACGGACCTGAAGAAGAGCATGATGACGCTTTTGAGGCTCGTTAGGCGGGGGTTGTGATGATGGATGGCCTGAGGAGGGAACCGTGTCAGGTTACTGGAAATTGCTCGGTCTCGTAGGGGCGGGATGAAGGTGAATGAGTGACGGGGGATTGAGAGATTGTTGTGTATGAGTATCTGTCGGGATTTGCTGTGATTGTGGAGAGAATCGTGGGGTTTTTTCTCTTTGAGTTGAAGTTGTCACAGCTCAATGTCCAAGTGAGAGAGAGCGTCTCCACACAACGGATTCCGTACTAGAAGAGAATGAGGCGTTGAGAGCTGCAAGGTCACGTGATGGTGTATGTTGGTGAGAGAATGGCGTACCTATATGGGGCAGATGCAGCATTTCATTATGGGACATTACCTGGAACATAGAGGGCTTATACATTTTTTTCCTTTTCCTAATTACTCGGTTACTTGATTTGTGTGAGCATTGGAAGGCAAATTGTTGCTTGGTAGGGGTGACGGTGACTTGGCAAGACGGGCAATGCTTGGTGAAGATGGTGATGGGCGGGAAAAGAGGCTAAACGTCCTATAAATGTTTAGAGACCTACAATATTAGGAATGGAGGCAATGCGGACGCTCATATACGGAAGAACAATTACATCTCTCACGGCTATGAACAAGATTTCCGTCTGGTCAATGAATGGCTGAGCAGAATGACAGGCTGCATGATCAGAACGCTTGCCGGGTAGCATGACTCAAAATCACGTTTGTATTTCTTTTCAAATCCTAACCAGAAACTCCTAAGCCAGCAACATGGCCAGACTCGGCCATGCCTCTATCATGTGCAATGCCTCCCCCCCTTCTACCTCTGTACAACATCCTCACCCCATTTAAGCAACATGTACAAACGCTCGCTTCTTTGCGCTCCGCTCCCTGCTCTCCTCCTCCCACGTCTCGTCCACGTACTCCTTGACGCTCTTGTCCCGGATCTGCATGCCCACCACCTTGAGCGCCGCAATGTTGACGCCCATCTCGTCCTTTTGCTTCTTCAGCGCCGCCCGCAGGTTGGTGCGGATGCCGTCCATCATCACCTTCATCGTCCGGCTGGCCACAATCTGCTTGTGGTGCGTCTTGAGCATGAAGAAGAGGATGCGGCACGTCAGGGGAATGTTCATCGACCGCATGGCAAAGATGTTGATGAAGGTGAAGAGGATGGGGACCGAGGCAAAGGGGAGCACCAGCAGGGCATCGTGCAGAGCGGAAGCCTTGATGCGCTGGAGCACAGACATGACGTAGGCTTCGGCAGTGATGTTGCCGAGCGCGAGGAAGACGGGGTTTCGCTGCGGCGGCATGGCGTGAGGATTCGTCAGCTTGGCTTCCTCGTACTCTTTCAGCAGGTTCAGGTCGGCCATGCCCATCTCCAGGGCCTCCGCTATCCTTTCACCAGCCATCAGCGTCTCCGTGGTTTGCTTTCCCGCGGCGGCAACCTCGCCATTCTCATCGCCTTCCTGGTCCTTCTCCAACGAAGCCGTCAGGGTGCTCTCGTACAGCTCTTCCATCTCCTTTTCCCGTTCTTCCTCTAGGAAGATCTGCTCGTCCGTCTCGTCCCATACGCGAATGCTCTTGTCGTGGCTAGCAGTGACGAGGAAGTTGCCGCTGTGGCTCATGGCGATGGCCCACACCTCGCCGTGGTGGCCGTCCAGCCTCTGAATCTGCTCAAACTTGTCTCCGTCCCAGTATCGAATGGTCCGGTCTTTGCCGGTGCTGAAGAAGTGATGCCCGTTGCCGTCCGAGTTGTGGGGAACAAAAGCCACCTGCAGGATACTGTCTTGGTGCCCGAACAAGGCCTTGTGGCAGTCACCAAAGTCGAGACCCCAGATTCTGATATTCTTGTCTGCGGAACTCGTGACAATGAGCTTGCTGTCGTAGGAGATGTCCATGCTCAGCACAGGAAGCTTGTGTCCGTAGAGGTTGAGGTATAGCTTGAGCGAGTCCACGAAGAAGACCTTGACCGTGCTATCGAGAAGTGACACTGCCAGCAATCTGGCGTCGGGCGAGAACCGCAGGCTGAGGATGTCGTCGGAGACCTTGAGCGCCCTAGACTGCACAAGCTTGAGCTTGGGCGTCGTTCGTTTCGTCCCCAAGACCTGTTCCTGCACAATCTTAAAGTCCCAGAATTTGGCAGTCTTGTCGGCGCTTCCAGAAACGACGGATCGGCCATCGGGGTGGACCTGCAGCGCCCAGACGGCTCCCTCGTGCGCATCGACGCTGTCGAGGAGCGATGCTGACGCAACATCAAACAGCTGCAGCTCTCCATTCTTCGTGCCCACGACAACGACCTTGTCTCCGGGGAGGAACGAGCAACACAGGGCATATCCACACTCGAACGTCCGGATACAGGTCTGAGTCTTGATGTTCCAGATCTTCAGCAGGCCATTGGATGCCGATGCCAGCATCTTGTCGTCTGAGCTTAGTGACAAGGCGCGGATGTCAGCTCTGTGTCCGGGGATCTCGACCGAGAACGCCTTGGCGTAGTCGGGGATGTCGTCCTTTGCCTTCTTATCGCTCTTCTCCTTGGGCTGCACATTGTAGTACTCCAGCTGGTTGTTCGTGGTTCCCACCACCAGATGGATCTGCTTCTGGCCGGCTGGCAGCGCCCAGTCGACGGAACGGACCTTGCCGCCTGTTCTTACGATGACGTACTGGACAAACACGTCGCTGATGTCGGCTTTTGATACGTCGTCCAGCGCATCATCCGCGTCTTCCATGTCCTGGTCATCATGCTTGGCATCCTTCTTCTTCTCTCGCCTTCGCCGCCTCTTTCGGGCCAAACCCTTCTTCACTTCAGCCTCTGATCTGATGCGCCAAATGTCGACGCTCTTCTCGGAACCGTGGACAGCGAAATAGTCCTTGTGGGGGTGGAAGATGACCTCTGTCGCTCGGTCCTTGTTCTGTCGGTGAAGGGTCCCCCGGTCTTGCAGGAACTTGGCGGTGGCATTGACTTCAACCCGTCTGGCAGCCGAGCTCAGCCCGTCTGCATCCAGCGACCACACCTTCATCTCTCCATCGTTGCCTGCGGTGATGCAGCCGCTCAAATCTGGGGACACGCCAAGAGCCCAGCATTCGCCATTGGTCTGCGAGATGTGCGTTTCGATGCAATGCCGTGATGACAGGTCCCAAAGCTTGAGGAGAGAGTCCTTGCCGGTCGACAAGAGATACCCCTCAGGCGCATCATCGCCGTTGGAGATCAAGGCCTTGTTTCCCTCCTCATCGCTCACTTGGGCCTCGGGCTCGATGAACCTGAGTCCCGTGACCTGATCCTTGTGCCCGCGAAGCTTGTACTGTCCGACTTCCGCAACCAGATCCCAGACGATGATGTCGGTGTCTTTGGCGCCGCTGGCCAGCCGCACGCCGGACTTGTCAAAGGCGAGGTGCGTAATGGCAGACTTGTGGCCGTTGAAATTGACTAGGACAGTGGCGATCTTGCTGTCCCAGATGCGAATGCTGCCATCCTCGTAGCCCACGGCAAACATGTCCTTGTCCACGCTGCTCTGCGCGATGGCAGTGACGGGATATGAGCACCGCTCATCCCTCCATCTGCTAATGAGTTCGCCCTTTTTGATGTCCCAGCACAGCACCTCCTCGTTCGCGGCCGTAATCGCCTGGCCGGCGCCGGTTCCCGTTCGATCTTTGGACGTCCAGACGAGGTTCGAGGAGCCGGAGAGGATCGTGCCAAACGACTTGGCGTGCTCATACTTGCTGCGCCAATGGTTAGAACGACTGCTTGGAATCCTTGTACATTCATTATACCGTCGGGGTATCGACAAGCTCAACAACTCACAGATATGACTTGACCATGATTGGCAATCTCAGCCTCCAACGCTGGCGTCTGCTCTCACCAGAGGATATCTTGCATCTACATGCCGCTGCTAGCCAATTGCGCAGAGTCGAGATAACTTTTTTTTTCCACCGCTTATCGATAACGGTCAACTCGCTGTAGCAACCGCGCCGCCCACTAACCCTCCCAAGCCTCCAGCAGCCTCCAGCGCTCCACAGCGCTAGCTTACGGCGCCTGCTCACTAAGGCGCCCCCCCCTGTCACGTGCTGAGCTGCCCCCCGAGCTTGACGTCTTCAGCAACGTAGCTCAGCCCCACCACGGGGGTCGGAGTCGCTCAACCAGCTCCCAGGACGACCCGGACAAGGACACGCTGAGACTGAAGACACGCAAACCACCTCGAAGCCCAGCCGCCCACGATGCTTCTCCTCGACTACCAGAACGCCCTCATCCAGTCGGTGCTGACCGAGCGCTTCTCCGGGTACACACTCGCCCATTGCCCCTGAGCGAAGAGCCCAGCTGACCGCGGCAAACAGAGCCCCGCCCGTCCACATCGACCAGACCGTATCCGACTTCGACGGCGTGACATTCCACATCTCGACTCCTGAGGTCAAGACCAAGATCCTGCTGTCGATCCAGATCCGATGCTTCAAGGACCTCGCCAAGTACGGCGCCGAGCAGGTCCTGCAGCGGGAATATGGGCAGTACGTCGTCCCGGTCGAGGTCGGCTACGACTTCTCCGTCCTGGTTGACCTGGAGAACCTGCCGGAGTCCAAGGGTAGGCCATTGTCCCTCATCGCAGTAGCAGCAGCAAGTGCTTTTGGACCATCGACTCATCACTCGGGAACATAGAGGAACGCGATGCGCTGGCGATGCAGTTCGCCCTGTTGAAGCGCCACGCCATGGCTGCGCCGTTCGAGCAGGCATACGAGGAGCACTACACGCTAAAGGAGGAGGCATCCAAGTTCAGCTCAGAGGATGCCCCCAAGGGCGTCATGGAAGGCGGCGAGGTCAAGGCCATCCACTACCGAGAGGAGGAGGCCATCTATGTCAAGGCCAGCCACGATCGCGTCACGGTCATCTTTAGCACAATCTTCCGAGAGGAAACCGACCGGGTGTACGGAAAGGTCTTTATCCAGGAGTTTGTCGATGCACGAAGACGGGCGATTCAGAATGCGCCTCAGGTGCTGTTCAGGAACGACCCCCCGCTTGAGCTGCAGGGCGTCCCTGGTGTTCAAGACACCGGATCTGGAGAGATTGGATACGTCACATTCGGTAAGGAAGATGATGGACTGTCCAATTGCGCTCGCTGTGCTAACCCGTCCAAGTTCTCTTCCCAAGACACCTGACTCCCGCGAGAATGCCCGCCGTCATCTCCCACATCCAGACATTCCGAGACAACTTCCACTACCACATCAAGGCCTCCAAGGCCTACATCCACTCCCGAATGAGGAAGCGAACTGCCGACTTCCTGCAGGGTGAGTCTGATTTGCCGCCTGTATATGGTAGCACAATGCTAACGCTCGTACAGTTTTGCGCCGTGCACGCCCGGACAACGAGGAACGAGAGAGGAAGACGGCCAGCGGCAGGACCTTCAAGGTGCAAGGCAGCTAAGGAGGACGTTAGAACTTGGCGCCCGTTTCCTTCTCCGGCCAAAGGCAGATTTTGGTATCGCGTGTTGGTAGATGCAGCCTTGTTGGGAGCTGGGAGTCGTTTTGCTGGGGTGGTGACTTATTGGCGGGTGTAGATGAACTTCATGATGGGAAATATATAGCCATTGCTCCCTTTCTCATAAAACACAAGCATTATTTCAGGATTTCTGTTGCTAATCACGCCGTGACATGCGCATCTCGCCCTTCACCAATGGGTTGGGGGGCTGTAGCTGGGCTGTTCTGCAAACGTGAAAGGCCACTGCATGTTAGGTACAAATAGGGGCTCTTCTTGTGGCGCCTTACAGTGAACACGCCACTGTAGAAACAGTGCCCGCAGGCACCTCAAGCCTCGGCCCCATTACCACCCGACTGGACCTGCATCAAATTCCGGCTCAGCACATTTCCACGCCCCCAAAGCCGACCTCCGGGTCGCAAATACAATGGTATGGCCATTCGGAGCCTCCGACTCCAGCAACCGGGCACATGAAGACGACCAGCCCAAGCAGCAGAAGCGGCCCATCTCCTGGGCAGACTCCCTCAGCAGCAATCCCGAAGATGTAGGCCCGCTGGCAGCCGCCAAGGCGTGGGCGCCCATGGTCGGATTCTCGCTGGTCGGCCTCGCGGCGCTGCAGCTGTACGCAAACTACCTGCGCCGGATCCCGGGCGCCGCCTACGTGAGGCCCAACTTCTTTCGCAACCGGAGCCTGTTTGGCAAGGTGACGAGCGTGGGCGACGGCGACAACTTTCACCTGTTCCACACGCCGGGAGGGAGGGCCGTGGGCTGGGGATGGCTGAGGAAGGTCCCTGAGACGAGAAAGGAGCTCAAGGGACGAACTGTGAGGGCGCCCCCCAATTCTTATCTCTCCCCTTTGTGCCGGATGGCAAAAAGCAAAAGAAGAAGAAAAAAAAAGGGAAAAAAAAAGGAAAGATTGCTGACCTGAGGTTTTGTAACAGATACCCATTCGCATCGCCGCCATCGATGCGCCCGAGGGAGCGCACTTTGGCAAGCCAGCGCAGCCCTACGCGGCCGAAGCCCTGCAGTGGCTCCGGAACTACATCCTGCACCGCAACGTGCGCGCCTACATCTACAAGACGGACCAGTACGAGCGCATCGTGGCGACGGTATACGTGCGGCGGTTCCTGCTGCGCAAGAACGTCGGCCTGGAGATGATCAAGGCCGGGCTGGCGACGGTGTACGAGGCCAAGAGCGGCGGCGAGTACGGCGGGCTGGAGGAGCGGTACAAGGCGGCCGAGGCCAAGGCCAGGAGGAAGCGCAGGGGCATGTGGGCGGGCGATCCCAAGGCCTTTGAGAGCCCGAGGGAGTATAAGACACGGTGGGCGGCGACGCAGCAGGACAAGACGCAGTGAGGGGGGCGAGGGGGGGGGGAGCAGCCCGTCTATGGAGTAGTACTATGTGATACAGATTGATGGCGAATTTGTTTTGTTTGTTGGGTTAGATAACGGATGGATGTCTCAGTGCCAGCCATTTGTCTGCGTTTGGGACGGCTCGGAGTTTGACAGTACGTGGTTCATCTTTTATCTGTGGCAGTGGGCGTTTCGAGGGTAACCCGTCAGAAAGGGAATTTACGAGGCACGACACATTGTCATCACCACTCTGTTGCCCCTTGTCTTGATGTTCAGTGTGAAACAATCCTTCTTCCGTGGCTCAACCCTGATGTCCTGACAGTCACCCGAGGCTCGTCGCAGCAAAACGTCAGGATACCGCGTAAACGGACCGGCGCCGTCACTCATGGCATGATCGCCAAAGTGGGTGTTATATCAATGGCATGCAAAGCTGGCGGCTGAGATTTGCAACAGCAAACATGACAAAAACGAAACACTTCCATACCGGCAAACTGGTGACATGGTTGCGGCAGCAGGTGGTCACGGCTGCTTCCACGCTCAACGAGTTACAGGGCGCAGAAGCGAAGACTGAGCACTGGTCAAGGCCGCAATGAGTCCATTCCAGCCGTGATCCGAGCCGGGAGTGCTCCGTGGATTGTGCGTCTTTCTCGGCTCTGTTCCACTGCCATGGCCAATAATGATAGGTAGAGCCCTGGGCAGGTGCGGGAGCCGAAATGGATGGCTAGACGGTCGATCTTGTTCTTCGTTTCCTCCCTGGCCGTGCGTGGTTCGTTGGGTGCTCCAGTACGATTGCATTCCCAGGATTATTAGGGCTGTAAGGAGATGGAAAGCTGCGTTTCGCATCTCCTTTGGTATCCCCTCCCAAGCTATTAAGGTGGGCCAACGCTTTGTGCCCCCCTGACATGATGTGAAGAGGGCGAACAGGCACATGAACGCCCCGGTGGCAGAGAAGAACCGACGCATTTCGCAGCAACAAACCACCAGGGGTGTTTCCGGCAGAAGCTTCACGATGCTGTTCCCTGAACGAAGAATTCAAGTTATTAATAGAAGAACAAGAGAGTCCTTGCTGACGCGGTCCTGCCCTGTGCATCGTGCCATACTTGGCCAGCAGTGGAGAGAGGGGGATCAAGTGGCCCTTGGTAATTTATCTCGGAGCTCACTAGTAGTAGCAGAGCAATCGAGCATCTCATTCTAAAAGATCGAGTCGAGGGTCCAAAGCAGTCGAGCTGAGCGATTCCTTGTGCTTCCATAGGGCAATAGCTGGATTGGCTGCAGCGTCTCATCCGCCAGCGAATCATCAGACCCCGTCGCACGAAGCTCTGCTTCACCAGCGGCAGCAGCAGTAACGGTGGTCCCTTCAATTGCAATCGGCGGTAATACGAGCTGCAGTGCGCCCGCACTCCGTATCACGGCCTGCTTGGAATAGCAGCGAGGCTTAGCACTGGGAGCGTGCTCCGTGCAACTGACACGATGGACAGAGCTTGAGGCCGATTCGATCTCGTTGCGCACAATCTCGCTTCGCTCCCGGCCGGCGACGTGACCTCACCGCTCTGGCGTCTCCAGCTTCCCTGATCCCTCGTCGTCCTCAGCTGCCCGTCAAGCTGTGTGACTGCACAACAACCCAAGGAGGAGGAGAAGGGCCGTGATTGTAGCATCAGGAATAGGAATAGGAACAGGAAACAAGAGAAGAACACAAGAGAAGCCTGTCTTGCCTGTTCCTGATTCAGCGCCTCTCCCGGGCCCAGGCCACTAGCCTTATAAGGCTAGCCCGCCCGGCCAGGAGCCGTCAGAGCAACAGCCAGCAATTTCCCGCATTCCAGCCGCTTTTCCTCACGCTCTTCCTCCTGCTCGAGCCCAACCACTTTCGCCGCCATCGCCAACTGCCGTCGCCTTTTTCCATCGCCAAAATCCTCATCGCGGGCGACGAGACGCTGCCCGAGCATCTCCTATTCACGGCCGTCGCCTGCTGATTCAGCTTCAAAGCTTCATCGTTACGCTCGTCACCTCCAGATCGATACCCCGGGCCTCTTGTCTATTTATTTCCTTGTAATTGTTTCCCTTGTTTTTCCTCCCTGTCGCTTCTGCCGCCATTGAATACCTGCTTGATCGCCATCGACGCACAACATCGAAGTTTCGTCATGCGATAGCCTCCAGCCGACCTCATCCGCATCTTCGTACCTGAAATGACCATTCGAACATCATCGGCTTTGACGTCTCCATCATCGATTGCGCCCTGAGAGTGCGACCCTGTCGCCGTTTCTTTGTTCCTCGAGGCTTCACGATCCGACTTGTCTCCCTTAGCGCGGCGCCAAAACATCACCATGCGATTATCCTCACAACGACGCCGGGCGGCGCGACGCCCTCGTCTGTCGAGCACGAGCCTTGCGACTCTCGCGGCCATTGCGCCTTCACTATCGCGAGCCTTTAACATCACAGCAGCGCCGCCGGCGAACCTCGACTTCTCCCAGCTGGGGAGCATAGGCATTGCCGGAGACTTCAATGGCATTTCGCTCTACCAGTTCCAGGAGCAAATCGCACGGCCCTTGAGCACCAATGGCAGCGAATACCTGCTGACACAGTTGCCCAACGGCGTCCTCGCACCCATCGCCGCAACCGACGCGTCGATCCTGGCCATGTGCTCGGTAACGCTCCAGGATGGCGCCGAGGGAGTCGTTCTCGGAGGCAATTTCACCAGCATGGACGGCATCAAGTCGACAGCCATGGCCATCTACAACACCAACACAACCACGTTCACGCCGCTCGACGGCCTCGAGGGCGAGGTCAACGCTCTCCTGTGCGATGACGACAAGGGGATAGTTTACGTGGGCGGGAACCTTAAGGGAGGCAACTCGACAAACGCTATCGCATGGAAGGTGGACGGCAACTGGACGAATCTGCCCTTTGCCGGCTTCAATGCCCCCGTGAGCTCCATCACCAAGGCGTCCAACGGGCACATCATTTTCGGCGGGAGCTTCACCGGTCTGGGGAACGTCACGGCGCCAAACAAGGCTGACGGGCAGGCCATCAACCTCTCAACCGCAGAGATCTCAGCCGACGGCACCGCTTCGACCAAGGGCTTCGACGATCCTAAGAATGTCATCTGCACCGACGGCTCTGGCGGTTCGGGCAAGACCTGGCTGCTGAAGGACGGGGTTCCTGGCTCTTGGGGGGCGACGTTTGACTTTGGATTCGAGCCCACCAAGCTGCGGCTATGGAATACGCACCAGGACGGAAGGGGCACCAAGACGTTCCGCTTCGTTGCTTTACCGATCAACGGCATCATGAACTTTACCTATATAGATCCCGCTACCGGCAAGAACTCGAGCTGCACGAGCGAGTGCCCGCTGAGCAACGACCCGAAAGTTCAGTTTCAAGACTTTCACTTCGTCAACAGAGTTGGCATGGACGCCTTTCAGATCGACATCTCGGCCTGGTACGGAAAGGGAGCCGGGCTCAACGGCGTGCAGCTGTTCGAGGACAACATGTTCTCCTACGCCATCAACTCCTTCAACGAACCGGCGTGCAACATCACGTTTCCTTCCAGCGCCTCCGCCACCGGGCCTTGGAAGCAGTCGCCTTCTCTACAGAGTGACTCAAAGTATCTAACGGCACAGCTTTCCAGTCCCATCTCGTCCAAGTCTGCGTCCGTCGTCTTCTCGCCCAACATTATTGAATCTGGCAACTACTCTGTCAACATGTACACCCCAGGTTGCGTGCCCGATGGCTCGTGCCTGACCCGAGGGCGCGTCAACATCACCGGCATCATGTCCAGCGGCAACATTCCATCCAACTTTACCACTTCAATCTATCAGACCAACAACTTTGATAAATATGATCAAATCTACTTCGGCTACATCGAAAGAACCTCGGACAGCTTCAAACCGAAAGTTACACTCACCCCTCTTGATGGCCAGGACCTGAGTGAAATGACGTTTGTCGCCCAAAAGGTCGGCTTTACTCTCCTCAACTCGACTGGAAACCTCAACGGCCTCTTCGACTTTGACCCAAGCCAAAATAAGGTCAACACAACCAGTCTGGACGACTCGCCCGTCAACCAGCTGGGTGCAAGCTTCGACCACAACACGGGCGTCAAGTCGCTGGCAACAGCGGGAGACGTCACCTATATAGGCGGCAACTTCACCTCGGACGCGCACCACAACTTCGTCGCCATTGATACCAGTGGCAAGGTCTCGTCTCTCAACGGGGGCCTCAACGGCCAGGTGTTGGACATGTATCTTCAAGACACGCAGCTGTTTGTCGGTGGAGATTTCACAAACCTGCGGTCCAACGGAAAAGGCGGACTGAACCATGTGGCGGTCTATGACACAAAGAGCCAGGAATGGAGTGCGTTGGGTGCAGGTGTCAACGGCAGGGTCGAGCAGGTTGTGGCATTCCAGGTCAACATTAGCAGCGTTACCGAGGACGCCATTGCCCTGACGGGCTCCTTTACCGAGTGCAACGCCTTTGGAAGCTTTGAAGCGACTCCCGCCCACGGCTTTGCGGTATGGGTTCTGTCAAGGGACAACTGGCTGCAGAATCTCGACGGCCCAGCTCCCAGCTTTGGCGGCATGCTCACTGCTTCCAAGCTGAACCTCACCACTGGCAATTCCCTCTTCGCAGGCTCCATCGAGTCCTCGCAGTTGGGAGCAAACGGCGCCGTCATGCTCAGCGATCAAGGACTGGGTCGATTCCCGGTCCAGATCCAGCCGAAGGCTCAGCAGGCTGGCAGCAAGCGGCGACGAGACCTGTCTCCAGAGCCCACGTCTGGTGTTCTCGCGGGAGCCTTTTATACGGGAAACAGCAGCAACATTACCGTTCTCGCAGGCCACTTCTCGGCGCGGTCCTCCAATGGCTCTACTATCGAAAACCTCGTGATCATCGACGACTCCAACAACGGCACTGTCAGCGGATTGGGCTCGGGCATCTCCTCCGAATCGGTCTTCACCAGTCTCGTTTTCCACGGAAGCGTCCTCTTTGCCGGAGGCAACGTGACTGGCACCATTGACGGCAGCAGTATCAGCGGACTCATTGCCTACGACGTTGTCTCCAAGTCGTACTCTAGCCAGCAGCCTGCGTCGCTGCTGGGCGGCAACCAGACGCTTTCCGTTGTCACCGTCCGGCCCGACACGTCTGAAATTTACGCAGGCGGCTCGTTTGAAAAGGCTGGCGCTCTGGACTGCCCCGGCGTCTGCACTTACGATGCCGACAGCGCACAGTGGTCGAGGCCAGGCAGCACTCTGGCTGGACGGGTCAGCAGCTTCATGTGGTTCAGCAAGACCCAGCTCATTGCTGGCGGCGATTTGCGCACCAATGGGACTGACACTGGCTACCTTGCCATGTACGACGTCAAGAAGCGGGTTTGGAAGGACTTTGCGGGCGCCAGCCAGATTCCTGGCCCAGTCAACGCCATCACCCCGGGCTCAAACGACAACGGCCAACTCTGGATCTCAGGCAACTCGCCGAATGGCTCCGTCTTCATCATGAAGTACGATGGCAAGCAGTGGCAGAGCCCTTCTGTGCTCCCGCCGTCGGGCAGTGTCGTCCAGAGCCTGCAAGTCTTCACCGTCACCGAGTCACACAACAAATCCGACCTCCTCGACGATCGCCAAGTGCTGATGCTCACCGGCTCCATTCCCTTCCCCAACGTTGGAATGGCGTCGGCTGCCATCTATAACGGCACCGACTACTTACCCTATGCTCTGACCAGCACGGATACGGGGGCTGGAAGCATTGCCAGAGTATTCTCTCAAAAGGACAATTTCTTCACCTCCAGTGGTATGTTCTTCGCCTTGATCATGCTATACATTGATTACTGGCTTAAACTAACTCAACCCTCGCAGGTAAACACTTACCCCTTGTGTTTGTTGTCCTCATCGGCCTCGCCATTTCGCTCGCACTCATCGTTATTCTCGTCGTCTCCGGCATCATTCTGGACCGAATACGCAAGAAGCGCGAGGGATACACACCTGCACCCACCTCCATGTACGATCGCGGAAGCGGCATTCAACGAGTACCGCCGCGTGAACTGCTGGAGCAGCTCGAGCGGACGCGGCCAGGGGAAGCACCGCAAGTATGAGGCTGCCATTCCCAAAGCGAGTCAATATCTTTCTTTTCTTTTTCAGCATACTTTTCCAATTCAGCGTTTGGCGTTTGGATAGGAGTTTGGAACATACCAAAGACTTACACCAAGACAAGAGCGAGAGGAGGTTCAAAAGACGGAGACAGAGCGGCGTGAAGAATTGTCGTTGTCATGTGGATGCGATACAGCCACCCTTTGCGGGATTCATTGTCATAAGATGACATTTCGCCAGCACCTACATCACTCACGGATTCTTCGGCAGCCGACTTCCTTTTGAAAGACACAATTCTCACCCGGTTACGACTTTATGACTGCTAGTTAATTTTCCCCCTTTCTTTCTTCCTTCTTCCCTTCTCGCATACCTAGATGCGTCAGGGTTCAATTTGATACCCAGTTTCCATGCTGCCGTTTCAGTTTATTCGACCTTGAAAAGGTCTCCTTTCATTGAATTATATATCCAGGGCAATCTCCGGCACAAAGACTGTCGCGATTCTATACTATTATTTTACTCTTTTGTTTCTCCTTTGGGAATTTGGGGGCTGGGAGGAAGAAGGGTTCGGTCTCCGTGTTGTGTTTTATTTTTTTCTTACCTCTAGGCGTGGTGGGCACTTAATGACGTGAACTTGAAAATGTGAAAGGAAGGATGCGAGTTTCATCGCCAGGAGAAAGATGTCAAAGCATCTCCGGAACTAAGGGGCTAGGATAGAATAGGAGAGAGTAAGAGAGAGAGAGAGAGAGCTGAATCTGAGCAAAAGGTGATAGATTGGCAATAATGACAGCTATCGAATGGTCTTCCGTCTCGCGAGAAATTTTGAGAAATGATTAATGGACGTTTACGTATGTGTTGCGTGTCTGATATTGGATTGGCAAAGGGTTTGGAGTGGTTGGCTGTCAACAAGTTCACGCATCTCTTCAGTGTCTGCTGCAGTGACTGGATGAAGCTTGACTATCGTTGGAATGTCGACTGTGAGATGCTTCCACAGAGATCCATTGCTTGATGGTCCTGTGCTCTATACACGAAGCCCAGTCAAGTCCGTATCGATGATTGGCGGTGATGTTACTATCAAAGTTACCCTTCTTGGTGCACCAGGGGGTTTGATCCAAGGTGTCATAAGCCTTTATATCTGTACACTTAGAAGAGACCCTATCTGGCGATGTGAGTATCAAGTGGGATACAGCCTTCGATGTGACAAAGAGCGGGCTTGGAACGAAACGATACGCCTTGGGGACTATACCTCACGAGGGGATGTAAACTGCACTCTACAGGAAATAATTCTCAAGTCAAAGATTAACAAGTCGGAGTACATGTTGCGAGTCCACGCAGATGCTTCATCTTGTAGGCGCACCTTGAAATTCTCCAACCAGCTCTGAATGTAAGCTTGATACATGGCGGTTCTACTATTCTCACGTTCAAGTCCTACTTCTCCAGATCTCATATACGTACTTGGTGCCCTACAAAGGTTGCGGGATCCCTCGATGAGACATTACAGGTACTCCGATCTCATGTAACGATTCTTCAGCCCAGGGACCATCACGCTCGTTCTTCCAGAAAGAGCTTCCGTCGATTGGCAAAACCCATCCCTCGGCTCTGAAATTGGACAACCATAAGTTGAACAGTATAATGTGATATGTGATAAGTACGATATGTATTAACATGTAACACGCCCCTGACTGGACCGACGAGGCGAAGCACCTCTCTACATACGAAACCATGGAAGCAGTTTTAGAAGACTCTCAAAGCCGGAGCGTAAGAAGAGATACCTAGTAATATGGAGACGGCCGGTCCGGAGATTGACAAAACTTGCTCAAAGCGTTCCCACATGGACCAGGAGAAATCAACAACTCTTGGCAGGCACAAAAAAGAAAAACCGTTGCAGATTCAGTGGAGTTTTTGTTTGGGTCTGTTTGATACGCAAACTGCAGCTGTCCATGGATGAAGAAAATAAATAACAGTGGGTTATGTACAAGTATTACAGACACCGTCTCTCTCTGTAAGAGGCAGGATCCACTTTTCTTTCCTGATACGAGACGCGTTATCGGCTTGAGCTTCACAAGAGCCGGAATCAATCGTCCGGAATACCTAGTTAAGCTCAACTGACTAAGGTTCTTAGACTTGAGGGAAGAAAAAGAAAAGAACGCAAAACTACGCCTGTTCATGATTCAATGTATGTGAATGACTAGCGAGAGGGAAAACAAGCCTTTGGGGAAAGAAAGGGGACTGACTTGTTTGGATGACGCGGCTTGCGGAACACTTTTTGAAGGAGATGTTTTTCTTTTTCTCCAAGGTGGCAACTGTTTGAGATTTGAAGCGCAAGACGCGGCCGTGGCTCGGCTGCTTGGCTTTGTTACAGAATTATTTTTAGAGATCTTGGCCACTAATTATCCTATCTGTCCTGCCAAGTCAGTTGGAAGATACATATCAAGAACTTGTATCTCGTGCATGAAAACGTACAGTGACTTGCAACGGTAGCGAGCCAGATAATTCGGTGTTTCAATGCAAACGAAACGCCAAATGATGCCTGTGGCTTTATCAACCAAGTCAACTGGACAGCGCCCATTCGTTATGCTCACATCCCCCCCCGCCCCCCATCGTCTCTCTATGAAAACGGCTCGCATGAAACCGTCCTTTGTCTTAAGAAAAAGGCCCGGCCGCCACGATTCCTTCTAGCAAACCCCCTTTCGAATCCTTTGAGAATCCAACGCCACGAAAGTCATCCGCGGCGAAAAGCCACACACGTTGGAGGCTTGCGCTCCCCCCCTCCGCTATTACCTACCTAGGTACCATCATTAGTCTTGCTTCTTCCATCTTTTCTGGCGACAAAGCCTCTAGAAAACAAAAGGATGCCACGAGACCCCTTGCCTGCTACGTCGGTGGCGACGCTTAAACAAAACGCCAGAGGCCGTTTCCTTGGAGAGGAGAAACGGGAGCACCACCGTCTGGTCTTTTGCCGAAACCAACAAGGCACTGCTACGGAGAAATACAGCGCATGTCTACTCTACTGTAATGCAGCAACAGGGTGCGCTAAAGGTCTTCTCTAGAGGCAGTTGAGCAGGGCCCGCAGTCACAGGCACGCACTGTGTACGTACCGAGCAGGGACTCGGGCGGCGCATCTTGCGTCACAGTGCGCGTCTTTTTGAAGGATGAAGATACTTATCAGATGGCACCTTACGCGTCAATTGAGAACCTATGTAAGGTACCTAGGTACTCACTCACACAGATCGCCAATGCGCCAAAAGGAGGATATTCAACGTTTCCCAGTAGATGACGAATCAGTATCTATATGTACGATACTGTGCCGCAGTACGTCGGCACGACGCAACGGTCCCCTATTAACGCATTACATAGATGTTGCTATCTTGTCGCCAGTCAGTCCCCTACCTATCTCTCGTGTTTCGTCTCATTTCCCTCATGAACACACACTATCACAGTCTCACTCAGACCCGCAGAGACAACTGTTACAACCCAGCCACCTACAGCATCAAGGTGGGTGCAGTAGTTATACTCGTACAGTAGTAGTCGCAGTCATCCGCAAACGCCTCTGTTCTCAGGAATACTTACAGCAAGCAGTACAGTACTCTACGTCGTACCTACCTAAGGGTACCTTGTGCATCTCTGCAATCCAACTCCATGAAAAAAAAAATAAAGCCGTCCAATGGCAGCGCTGCAGAATGACGTTTTGAGATCCATACTATGTGGGGCAAAGGCATCTGGCTAGGGTCCTTGATGCCGCAGCCGCTGACGTCACGGTACCTTTGGAGCTGACACTAACCTCGTCTCGTGCTAGCTGCTGGGCGCGGCAGGGAAAGCGGATCGGGCTTGGGAACGGGGCGCCTCCACGCGCCTTCCCTCTTGTCGTTTTGAGGTCCTTGAAATTCATGTCCACTTTCTTTGTTACGTTTGTCTGTTCATTCTGCTCCTTTGCTAGATGAATTCGTCGATATTAGTGCGTGTGTGTGATGGAACCAGTACGAGTACATGTAGTAGTATTACGAGCCTCAGCACTTGCGTCCTCGCTGTACATACTCGTACACGGTGCTCGTAGGCCTGAACTAGTACACCTTCAGCTGCCAGAGTCCAGCACATTCGTAACAAATACCTAGGTACCTAGCATCAAATGCCAGATTCCACCTCGGCATATCAACCCACAAACCAACACGCTCCCTACAATCTCAAAAAGAAAAGCCAGACGATCCGCAACAGCAACAATGGCCTGCCAACGAAAGAAACATATTGCAAGTCATACTGTAATAGCGTCAAAACAAGCAAAATCAAGCAAACGGCGGCGCATGAACATGTCAGATTGAGCAATCAACGACGATCCGATACGATCCGATTTGCATCTCGACTAGACGTTACAAAAAGCCCAAGAAAGATTGCCCATCAAATCTCGCCCGCCCCCCATCATCCCATCCCCCTTGCCCTTCTTTTTTTTTTTTTTTGCCCATCCCCTGAAAAAAAAAAAAGCCCGCTTCCCCTGATTTCGCCCCGGTCTTTTTTCTTTTTCCTCTTTTGTTTGTTTGTGGTTCTTTTGAGATGTTCCACTCGCCCCCTTTCAAGCTTTAGACGATTGCTGCAAATGGGGAAAGCTGAGGAGAAGGATGACGGAATGTTATGTTGGAGCCGCTTTCCCATTGAAATGTCTCATCCGATTCTCCTCCGAGGTATTACTATTGCGAGTTCACCAAGTCTGTAGTCGATGGTGTCTTGTTATCTCACATGGTGAAGCATGAGACGACGTCTTGTCTCTTTGTTTACACAAGCTAGAGTACAGCTTACTTGCAAATATCATACACCACAACCTCCTCATCTCACCATACTGTAAGTCACACACAAACATTAAATGACGAAGCTCAAACCACCCCTCGCACCGCAAAGCCAAGCCAAAGCCAAGGGGGACCATCACGACAAGATTTCTTCAACGTTATTCCCACATGGCACAGCAGAGAGCAAAATCCACTCTACGTCACTCCAACCGGGGGTCCTTGAACACCCCCTTTTTGTTTTCTGCCATCAATGGGGGGACGGGGAAACGGGACGTTGGCAGTATTAAGAAAACAATCCACGAGAAGCAAGAGAAGAGATGACAAGAATGTGGGAAAAGCTTGTTTTCTATGCACGCCCCCCCTCCCCTCATCCCTCCCCCCTGCACGTCTTCCTTCTGGGGCTCTTACTCTTCTCTGAAAGACACTGTATACCCAGTCTTTGCTGCCTTGTCACAGTGTTTCTCTCTAGACGAATGAAAGGACAAAGAGCATCCGTACCCCGGTTTAAGAGAAAAAGCTTAGCGTGTACGTACTATCGCAAGCCCTTTGAGTGGACGGCACCAGGTAGCTTGGGTAGATACTTGTACCTCTAAAGACTACCACAAGGGGCATCCTTCGGCGGGCTGCATCTCAACTCGGATGTCTACAGTATTACTCGTATACTGTATGCCTCATCATATCAGCACTTTACAGGCCACCAGAAGCACTGTGCCACCAGCAACGACAGGCAAGAAGACGTTATTGGAACGTTCATAGTATAATCAAAAAATGAACAGCAGAAGAGCATTCTTGAATCAAAAGAAAAGGACAATTGAAACCAGCAACTTGACCTCCCCCCATCTTGAATTGACTTCCGACGCCACGCAGTAAGTGGCCCATGGTCCCGGACGCCACTTCCATCGGCGGTCGCAAGAAACCGGCCGTTTGTAAAACGGTGACGGCCAGTTTCCCTATGGGCTCGCTGTCATTCTCTACTACTACTTTCGTGCAATTGTGACGGCAAGGCACGAGGCTGCAGCGCCAAAGAAAAACTCGGTCGAAAGGTGGTAATAAGTGATAGCATCATCTCAAACCAAAAAAAAAAAAAGACCTTAGCCTCCCACTCCCGCCTCCACGCCATCGTCACCATAAGACGTGGGAGAACGCATCATGGCGTCACAGGCACTTCTTTGAGCCAAAAGCAATGGCCAAAAGCAAGAATTCGTCCCTTGATATTGACCACTATCAAATATTCCCCGTATTACCAAAGAAGAATAAAGCCCCTTGGGAATTGCGCAAACTTACTTGTCCTGTCCATCCAGAGTCACTACCCCAGTAGAAACGGCATCACATGCGCCCACCATCAACCACCAAAAACACCCTTAAACCAATCACCCACGCTCACGTATCAAACGGTAAGCCTAACCACATCCAAACTGCCCAAGTGACCTGTTAAACGCAAAAAAACACCAACAATAGCCAAATAGATCGCCTCTTGCCTCGGCAAACACACAAAGCACAGCAATAAATATCACCTAGCTCTCTATGATTCAAATCCCAAGCTGCTTCCCCTCATTCATGTAAATCACCACCCAGATCCGTCCTCAAAGCTACCCCAATCAAGAAACAAGTGGCAAAAAAACGGTGCATCTCCCACAGCCGATAGATCCAGATCCAACGGCTTTCCCCCCCCAAAAACGTTTGCAAACAAAAAAGACCTTGTGACATTAGATGATCTCGCTACGAATCCGTACAACTATTTCATATTCTCCTCATTCAACGACGTCGCCAACGGCCGTCACGTTACAGTAGAGGTCTTTGATTCGGCGCACCTAGGCACCGTTTTACCCGGCTATGTAGTGTATACTAGCCCCTCGATATAACCACACCATTTTTCATTTCATCGCAGCGCAACCATAGCCACCCCATACTGCAGTACTCCTTCACACACACACACACACAGGCCGTATCAACACCCAGAAACACCAGCATGTATATAATACCAAATCCCCCAAGAAGAAGAATTGGCCACCTCGCTTCGCCAAAAATACCCATCCCATCCCATCCCATACTCCATCACAAAACCGCTGTCCCCCCCCCCCGTAATCCCAACCACCCACCCATCCAACCACCACATCAATCAACCCTTGTCCCCCGTCTACCATCAACCTCGCCAGTTAAAATCACACACGCACACACATACTAACAAGATTCATCAACCCGGCAAAAGCAACAAAACAAGCATCCCGGCATACGACACTCCACAAAAGCTTGTCCGGTCTTGACAACGTCTCTCAACGGGTCCCTCTAGCCCGAATCAAGCAGTGATGATCCAGGCTCTGAAACGCGCCCTCCATTCCTCCTTGAGCAAGTGATCGGCCCCTTTTTCTTTTAACGGACGAAAACCAAGAACGTACATACCGAGGGAATGAATGATACAGTAAGCCCTTTGAGTATTATCACAGAACTTCGTGTCATATTCACGCGCGTTTGAATGTTGTCGCTCGAGCTGGTGTCGCAAACGTATCTCGATATCTCCTCCTCATGGCGGCGAAACTTTTATACAGCAAGCACCCTCGAGCTAGAACAAACAATCAAAGAGAATCATGTAAACTTGCACCCATCAAAATCAATCAAAATCCTCAAACCCATCATCCATCTTCATCAAACAATATTTCCATCCCTGCCACCATCATTTCAATCATTCCACCTCGCGTACAACGTACATACATACAACGTACGGCACAATACGAATCACACACTCCAGAGTGTCCTGTCCCCCTTCTTCCCCCCCCTTTCCCAGGGATAGCCCAAAGATAGGTAGATGTCGGATTTAGCCTACATTCAGCATGACAGTAATCAATCATACATGCAAAGAGTCCCTCGAGTGTGAGATGGACAGTCTTACTGTACTGCGCATGTAAGCCTCAGGCTAAAGCACTGCCAAATGTCCAAGTGACGCCTCTCCCGTGCTGTGTGTATTGGCGATCGCTACTCGCCGTTGATGCAAAGACCTCCAGTCCAAACGAGACGGGCAGCTCACTCACGTTGGACGCCTCCTGGCCTCCACTCGAGCTCTACCCGCCTCTTTGGGGCATCCACGCCGTGATCGACGCTCGTCATCCGGGAAAGGACTCGGCTGTTCCTCGCCCGGGTTTCCACCTCTCCTGCTCTCCTGCTCTCCTGAGCTCTCCCTGCCTGCTGCTCCTGCTCCAAACAGTCGGCTCCGTCTGCATCATGAGTCGTGTAGAAGCAGTCGACACAAGAGATCATCAGGGACCGCCAGGAACCGTTGAACGCACGGCCGTGCCGCTGCCCAAAATCAAAAGGTACCAGAAAACGAAATGGATTTGAATTTCGTGTATTCAACAAGAGATTCACAGTGCTATCGAACGGGTATATCATCACCGTGAGAAAGGGCCTATTGATACAATGCTAACCCGCCAGGCGAGGCCGCGTGGTTGCCGTCCTTTCCATCCCTCCCACCTATACCTCTTTGTCATGATGATATAAGGCTTCAAGTTGCTTCCTTTCGCAATCAATGGAATCGAGCAAGGCTGAGCGTAACACCGACTTTACGCTGAAAGAAATCCCTTCTGATAGAAACCCTTTGCCCCAAACGCCAGACTGGAAGACCTCGTGTATCCCATCGTTCCAGTCGATTTGCAGTCCTGTAAAGCCACCATGCCAGCTGGCACAAGAATAGAAAGTCCCGACTGAATAGACAAAAGAGAAAAGAAAAACAAAAAGAAAAGAGGAAAAAAGAAAAGAAAAATAGGCATTGCACGCCCATCAAGATATCACCCGGTGTGATCCCCATTCCCAATGCATTGCATCGGTGTCCCTAACCAGTGGGACAAATTTCATGTGCAAATCCACGCCATCTTCATCAAGAGCCCCTGGCCTCTTGAGTCTTTTGATCCCACACCCTCTAATTTAGTGTCATGAGATGAAGTCGTCCGATGATTGTCCCAATTAAAGCAAAGTAAAGGTTGGTCTTTCCAACGACAACCCCTCCCGCAGCCACATCTCATGCAACTTCTATGCTGCTACAGATGATCAATGCGCGGAAGGCGGTAGCCGCCGGAAAGGTAGAATGATGAAGGGTTGGCCCCTTGAGGCCCAAAGTCGTGAAGGTTTTCTAATGATACAACTCAGAATAGAAAAATCGATGGCGGTGATTTAATCTGAGTGATGGTCCTCTGAGCCAGCCTCGGACCGGGCATCGCCTCTGTGGACTTTTCGGTGGCGTCGCAGGTTGGAGACAACGGAGAAGTGGCGTCCACAGCCCTCAACTTCGCAGGCGAATGCTAATAACGACAGTGAGCTTGGGTCTCTTGAGAAGCCTATAGTAAGCATCGGGTAATCACTTACGCTTTTCGCCGGTATGGCTGTACATGTGCGTCTGCAGCGAGCTTGGCCGTGTGAATCGCTTATCGCAGACCTTGCACTTGTGCTTCTTCTGGGTGCTGGACGAGACCTTGGAGCTGAACTGGCCCATCATGGACTGAGGCGCGGGAGGCATCGAGGACATCATTCCCTGAGGTCGAGGGAGCGTTCTCGAACCTACAGATTCAATGTCTGAGCCCGCAGTTGAGTAGTCGGAGACGGAGTCGCCGTAGTAGGAGCTGAAGTTACCGGACGAGGAGATGGAGGAGCTGGTTGAGTGAGTCGACGGGAAGCCGTAGGAGTCCACGGAGGATCGGTCGTTGCGGTTCCCGTAGATGTTTCTCGGCGTCTCTTGGCTCATGGCGAGCATGCCCTGGCTGGCATCAAGGGCTTCGGCGAAGCCTCTTCGGTCATCAGCGTGGACGCTATTGAAATTAAAAGGTCAGCTTGGCTTGGGTCGGAAGTTTCTCCATCTCGTGGAGACAACTCACTGTTGAGAAAACCTCCGCGAGGCATCTGTTTCGTGGCCAAGGGCGCTAAACGCAGGCGGCCGCACAGGAGCTGGTGCGTACCCCAAGGCATCGTAAGGAGTAGCTGAGGGGGGCGCAAAGTGACCGTGGACGGGAGAGGCCGTCGTGGCGTAGGTGGCGTCGGCATAGGCAGCAGACGAGGTCTGCAGGCGGTTCAGGTTGAGTAAATCTGAAAACGAGGTTTGGTGAGCAACTGAAATGATTGACGGCATCACAATGGAAGAGAGAATGGGAGACACAAAACGTACCAGCCGCAGTCGTGTGGACGGGCATTGAAGCGTATGATGATAAAGGAGGTGCGCTGCTGGTAGGGGCACGCGCACTGTGAGACTTGTGCATGAGATTGTGATTGAGAGAAGGCGGCTGCGGACCTCCGACGTAGAGATTGCTTCCGGCCACGGCAGCGGTTTGAGATGGCGAAGGTGAAGAGGACCACGGGTTGGAAAAGGCCGGCGGCTGGCCGTGAGTCGGATAGTCAAAGTTCATGACGGGCCCGAATCGCTGCTGTTGCGGTGCGTCCAGCGTCATTGTCATGATGTGTGTGCAGTGGTGGTTTGCTAGGGATGGAAGATGCTGTGTGTTGGACGATCGACGATGCAGTGCAAGGTGAAATGTCTTGTAAGGGCTCGAGATATTGATTGTGTCTGGCGTGTTGTTCTGTTTCGGCAGTGTCTGAAAAGTGATGAACAGGACTCGGAAGAGAGTCGTCGGTCTTTTCGGGAGATGTGCGTGTGTGAGAGATTGGTGCGTGGCAGAGGGAAAAGAAGGTTTGTTGATCGATGCGGGATCCCGACTAGGAAGATTGCCAAGTCTGTAACACAGTCCAAGAGCCAGAGAAGATCCCGTCTGGAGTTGGGGAGCGGTTTGTCGGGAGGACCAAGGTGGGATCAGCGAAGTCTTAAGTGTGTCCTTGGGGGCCTGTGAATTGACGTGCGTCAGTTTTAGCGGATGGCAGAGGAGGTCCCAGGCTGGTCTGGTGTGACGACTCTGGCTGTGTGGTGCAAAAGTGATCGGCAGGCCAATGTCCCCTTCGCAAAGCCCGAGGCGACAGGGTTGCGTGCGATGAAGTAGGCAGGGTAGGGGAATGCTAAGGCCCTAGGAACAAGAACCGGCCGGGGGGGGGAGGCTGCAGGCTAGTTGAATTAAGTGACGAGCATTTGGGAGAAGCCCACAGGGAACCACCAAAACTCCGTTATGGAGCAGCGCAGAGGCCAAATCGCGGTGGAGAGGATGGAGAAGGCGAAGAGGGGACCCGACAAGAGCAGAGATGCTGGCAGAGATAGGGATGACGAAGGATGCTGGGCGAGGGAGGGACAGCGGCGGCCAGAGGGGAGTAAGAAAAAACAAGTTTGGAGAGTGCTGCTACCTACTCGTGCTTCCTGGTAGGACGAGGACGGGGCTCCAGAATGGGCGCGGAAGCGGACAGGGGAAGACGTCGGTCCAAGTGGGCGAGCAAAGGCGGGTTTGCGGCCAATGCGGTAGTTTGCTGTGTGCCTGGCAGCTGGAGTTTCTTGATGCAGCAGGCCAGGTGAAGGTGATTGATTGTAAGGGTACTGTTGCTGAAGAAGAAAAAAGTCGATGTATCGAAAAGATTTTGCTGTTCTTTTTTCGCTGTGGGTGACGATGATGCTGGTGGAGGGGAGGAAGGGAAGTAAGGTAGGTAGGCAGGTAGGTACCAAGTAAGAGGACGACGAGGAGGCGAAGGAGAACTGCTGGATCTGTACCAATGTACCTTTGGGCACGGTCCGAGGTACCAGATCTCTGGCTGATGTCGAGGTTCCAAGCTGCAGCTGGTCTGTGGCAAGTTTCTGAGACAACGCGCAAGACAGCCAGGTACTTGAGGTTGGTATTTGCCGGGACGGGCGAGGGGGAGGGACCAGCAGGCGCACGATGATGTATGCACTGGGCACAATGGAATGAAGCGAATGCTGGATTCGACGGGGGGCGAAGAGAGGAGATGGATGCCCTGAATTGTTGTCACGAGTAAGGGCAACTTGCAAGTTTCCAAGATGCAGAACAACGGCCTCAGGTACCACCTTACTCCGTACCTTACGCAAGACCAAAAGATGAGGTCGAAAAAGTAGGTACCTACCTACCTAGGTAGGTACAAGGTATAGTAGGTGCCGTTTGTTGCTCAAGAGGGCTTAGCCCAAACCCAGAAGACTGTGCAGGACTGAGTATTGAGTAGGTACCTTACGGCGGCAATTCAAAGAATACCTATAAAGTGATTGGAAGGCACCTGATGTATTGAGGAACACCTTCTCCGTTGCGAGTAGGTACATACACAACATCCGGGCAAGAAGCAGAGGCGGCAAGAGCAAGTTCTGGTAAAGTCGCCTTCCAGTGCGTGTGTGGCCATGGCCAGCAACTACTAGACTAGCAGGAGCCATGATGTCGACAGCGAGACAAGCAAGACAAGCCAGCCAGCCAGCAAGCGTGGATCTGAAAGGGGGGTGGAGATGCAATCTGTGGGCCTGGGAAGGCACGACAGGGGGAGGTGTGGACACACGGGCGGGGTGCGAGAAGGCACGGGCAGGCAGCAAGGCGGCGACGGACATTTGCGAGTTCCGGTACATGCGGAAGTCAGGTCCTGCACCGGTGCGGCCGTGCGGGTGCGGGTAGCGGTACTTTGGTGCCTGTGGCTGGCCGAGCGACTTCAAGGTTTTGGGGCCTTCCGTTGACGTTGGCTTGCTCTTGCTGGTCCCGAATCTGGCTGGACAGCCACCGCTTGCTCTTGCTCTGGCAGCGGCAAACCTAGGTAAGTACCTACTAAGCGGTGGTTATCAGATCCAGATTTTGCGCGCAACTCCATCCTCAAGTCGAGCACATTATCCACTGCGGATTGAACAAGGAAAAAATAAAAAAAAAGAACAAGACCACAGACGATGTGGTACAGTACAAGTGCTTGACCACGTATGAAAAGTGTGGAGTGAAAGCGGCACAGCACTTACGAGGACTGGCAGGGAAACAGAGCTTGAAGGTACTGGAGGTACATGCCCTGCTGGCACGCGCTGCTAGGGTACCTGATGAGGGCCAGTGACAGCTCGCACAGACTCGCACGGTACGAGTGCCAACTGGAACCCAGTGCCAAAACCCGGGACAGGGCAAAAGAGAACGAGGCGCCGCAGGGATCTTGGGAACCAAAAGGTGCGGGTGGAGCAGCAAGCAGGAAAATCTGATGCTTGTTGTTGGATAAGGCTACGGCAGTTTAACCAGGGGCCTGCGACAGGTGTGGGTTGTTGGCCACTGCGGAGAGAATTTGGAGGCGCGCGAAGGAAATTATGCAGGGGGGGGAAGAAAGCAGCCAGCAAGAATGCCGAAAAGCGCAGAGCGTGTGTGTGTGTGTGTGTGCATTGAAGGCACTGTATGATGAGTACGAGTGCCGTTGCAGTACTAGAATCAGCTGGCATCTTTGCTTGTGAGCCTGATGCTGTTCGACGTGAGTTCGCACAAGCAATGCAGCATAAATTCGAGAAGAAACAGACAGACAGCCCCCTATATTCTAGAGGATGCCAAGGGTAAAGTAAATAAAAACATACCTACCTAAACAAGTATACAGGAAATACTGTATGCATTACTCCGTACTGCTGACCGTATCGGATACCTAGGGTGCGCACATGCCGGCTACGGGGGGGTCTGAAAGCTCAATTCGCACCAAACAGAAAGCCATCCGTCCTCGGCTGAGATTCCACCACTCTGTCGACTCGGACTTGTTGAGCAAAGTTCCTCATACGGAGTACGGCGGCTGTACTCCGTACGGACCGCGTGCGGAACACGGAGAGACAGGGATCCAGCCCGGCTCCGGTGGGGTCCAGCTCTCTGGGCCGACGGCCGGGCGTTGACGCAGCTGCAGCCCTGACGTAAATGGCCCCCCCCCTCTATCTCAAGACCGTTGCGGTGCTGGAGAGGCTGGATATTATCATTATTACTCGTTAACACAAGTACAAGGGGAAAACAAAGCACGGCGTCGGCGCCGTCTGGGAAGTGGGTGGGGGGGGAAGCGATATGGAAGGGTTGGGACACAATCTACGGCGTGATGCACGAGACGTCTTGACGAGAGATGATGGATGGGTGGTGATGAGCAGGCGGCATACATACTGTACGTGTAGATGAGACGGAGCTGTAAGGCCCGATGGCGAGATGAAAGCAGGTTGTAAAGTACAAGCGTGTCCCTAGAGGAACGAAGAGGTAACAGCGGGCATATACTTGTACGTATGTTGGTATAGAACAAATTCGCGGTAGGTGGATAAACAGACAGAGATTCAAGCAGAGACGGTCTTCTACCCATCTGTGAGGTAATATTAGTTGATGCCGTTACCATACAGCATCCATCCAACTCTTTGTCAAAAACATCATCATCAAATATAATATAAGACGGCAACATACAATCACACATACGTATGATAAGCTACTACTACCTAGATCCAGCCATCTCAGCAAAAACGGTGAGCGTCATGTTTGCGGGGACCGTGACCTGCGTCTATGACCGTTTCGGTGGATCTCATCACGATAACCTCCCCCCCTCCCATCGATTTCCCACCACACCTGAACACGACTGTAAGTCGACTAGGTAGGTAGCTGACGCTTGCCTGCCTGCTTTTCCCCGCGCCAAGCTCCTCTTTCAGTGCTTCCCAAGCAACGGGATGGCATCGCGGTTGACGACGACGACGAAGACACGACCGGAAGAGTCAATAAGATCCGAAGTGCTCGCCCCCCCCCCCCCCCCCCCTCCTACTCCTGCTCATGCTCATGCCCAAACCGGGCTATCGGATGAAAATGCCCGTCATCGTCATCTCATCTCATGCCGTGTGTGTGTGTGTGTGTGTGTGTGCAGGGCAAAGCGAGAGCCCTTCGTTTGTCCAAGTTTCAAGTTTTTTTCTGCCTCTTCCCTTGCTGCTTTTCGTCATTGTGCGGCAGCTTGGCAGCTTTTGGATCGGATTTTCAGCCTTCCTGGGGAGAAGCATCGTCACAGCTACACTTACACGACACGTGCAAACGACTCGGGGAAGCGCCCATCCCCTTCCCATCTCCGTTTTGCCTCATCTATTATTATTGTCGTATCCGTCCCATATCACCACTGCTCTAGCCCAACGCTGTGTCGCTACACTACGCAATGTCTTGTCTCAAATGCTACAGCCCTTCAGTTTTTGATCCCTCTCTTTTTCTTCCCTTTTCGCCTCACAACACGCAGATGGATTCAACACCCCCCCGCCCACTTGACGCTTCCATTCTGCAGCACCAATCTACAAGCCATGCCTTAGTCCTCACATCCATCCTGCAGTATTACTCCCAAATGTACACAGCATCCAAACCGCCATTCGCTGTGTCGAAGGGTGCATCCAAAAGACGGTTTCAAATCCTTGCTTGAGCGGACCACGCATTCTCGCATCCTCATTCGCACGGAAGCAACCTCGACTGCTTCCCATTCGCCCGCTGTCTGCCCGCCCGCTTCAAGCGCGCAAAGTCCTACATAACAATACGCAACGCTCCATGATACTACCTACTCGTACTAGTAGTAGGTGTGCACAAGTCATTGGATCTCTCAATTACCGTCGACACTGTGCGCTACGGCACTCGCCAGCCAACACAGTGCCCATAGCAGAAACCGATACACCCAAGCCCTGGGCAAAACGGCGTCTCCAAAAAATACGTCACGGCCTGCCGTCCCCCTAACCCTTTTCACTTCTCTCTTCCAAAGAGGCTTGCGTCTTTTTAGGCTTGACGGACAAGTTGGCGCTGGTTGGTGTGTGTGTGTGTGTTCCGGGGAGGGGGAGGGGGGACCTTGTTGCTGCAGGCTTCCGCCGCCGGGAATAAAAATCGCCTACCCAAGCTTTGGCGCCGCCCCCCCTTCTTCCCTTCCCATCCCCATAAATTTGAAGCCGATGTATTACTCGTACGCCTTGTGGAAGAAAGTTTTACGAGATTGCGGTTCAAGATTTCATTTGATGCGGGATGAAGTCGAGCTACGACGAAGAGAGAAGGCGAGTATAGTTGGTGGCAGCGATGGGAGAGTATCACCAGCTGAAACGTCGTACGGAGATGCAAATGTAGGAGCTAAATATAAACATAGCTACGCATTCACGAGGCATCGGTTTGCATGGGGTCAAGCTAAAACCAGCTGTACAAGTACTGCCCGAATGGGAAGTCCGAGCGGTTCAAAAGTTGTTGGCGGACCAAGTGCAGAGGATGGAGAAGTTACATGCACTAGTAGTATGATCGAATCTCTCCTTCAGGAGACATGGCAATGTTATTACAAGCTCAATATCTCTCTCATACCGAAAGGAGAAAAAAAATGAACACGAAGAGCAAGAAGAAATGGAAAAGGAGACGCATACTGTGCTGGTTTTGGCCGTGGTCCTCTGATGACTTGGGCCTCCCTACCGGCCGGTGGCTTCCCGCAATCGGTGTTAACATGGCCGCTCCAGGGATATCTTTGGACCTGCGAACCACAAAAAGCAAAGGGATAGTAAGTGTTCCCGCTAAGCTGGGTCCATCAGGAAGGATCAGAAGAGAAGAGGCAGGGCTCCACCTCTTGCGGCAGCTTGTTCGACCACCCCCCCCGGCCTCGACTAGCTTGTTGCTTGTCTGCCCTTGGCTTTTGTGTCCCCCCGGTCAGTTTGGATGGCTTGTGGCCGGACTATCCTTCATGCCATTACTGTAGAAGCACGAGAAATGTATTTTCTAGAAAAGTTGTGAGAAGGGTCTCCTAAATGCTGAATTGAGCTGTTGGGAATGATTGACGAGTGAGTGTAAGAGGTAGAGGACACGGCCGGGATCAGGTCCATCAAAGATGATGTGAAGTCTTGCTACTGATATTGCCCTAGTTATGCTTCCAGCATGAAGTTATACGGCCGCACTCACACCAAAGCCACCACGGTCAAAGATTGAATTGGAGAATTCATTTAGGCTGCTGCTTCCGTGTCATACGCCATAGCGGTGCTCCTGTAGCACATGCACGACTAAAGGATGTTGAGGCTGCCTCAGCTAAGCTGTACAATGCGTGGAGGAGCCGTACCAATCAAAACCCCGTCTGAAATGGTCATGTTGGCAAGCTGCTCCGTCTTCCCGTTCTTCATGATGTCTTCCACTGTTTCCATTACGGACTAGGAGGGAGCATAGTAATGACGCCAGCATACGGAGTGTCATCTGGCAGCCACGGCACGAGATGCAATCACACAAACGTTTGCATGCCAGGGTTCGCTTTCTGATTTGGGATTCGAGGTGCCATTGCGGCGGAGATGCGTGCTGCGGGTGGAGATGAGGCCAAGCGTGGCAGCATCCCTTTTGGGTCTGCCGGTATTTTACGAGGACGCGAATCAACGTCGACGTCCGTTGCTAGTAATAGTTCTGCTGTAGATATGATACTGACCGTCGTGCCTCTTTCCCCATGTTTTTCTTGTGAATCCCCTCCTCCCTCTTTGCTCACATTCCCATACTATCCGCATTAGACTTATTTCACGGCCTCATTATGGTGTTGTCTCATACAAGTGAGACGCCGAGGAGAATGAGGAGAACAAATGACATGATACGAAGGAGGGGAGAAGCATAGAGAGGAGAAGAATCAGAACGTTATCACACACACACATTTTCCCTCTTGTCCATGAACCGAGGATTTGGGTGCAGAGGCGGTAGGCCGGATTGGGACACATGAAACGCGCCACTCTGGGCTAGGGCTCCCTTTTCTCGCTTTTTTCTCGAAGGGTGTCGATGCTCCATAATTAACGGAATCTTGAACAGAATAAGTGACAAGATTGCGATGGATCTGGTGGTGACGAGGAGGAGCAAAGTCGCTCTGGTTGCCTTTTTGGAGATGCTCCACGGTACGATTGGATCATGAAGATGAAGATGATACTGTAGGAAAGGTTCATGATGGCTTACAGGAGAGACAGATGGTGATCTGAGGTCGAGACGTAGGAGAAGCGTATATACCTACCTTGTATTTCTTCAATGTGAATTGGTAATGCATGAAGCAAAGGGGCCTACGAATGCAAAAACGCCCGTGATGGACTAGCACTCATATTCGTATGTACATGTGAGAACAGGCACGATTCAAGCATCGGATTTACGCGAGATGGCATTTTCAGCCATGGCGCATGCTCCCCTCGAGATTGAAATACTACTACTGGTACTACTACCAGACCAGATACCCGACATGTCTGGCGGCGACGATCGTCCGCGCCAAATACCGGCAGATGCGGGTGCCGGCCGATGCCACTCCGCCAGCCGCATAAGGTACGATGGTGGCATCGGCTTTTGCTTTTCCTGTCCTGATCCTGATCCTGATCCGGATCTTTGATCAAGGTTGACGAACCCGCTATTGATACAGAATACTAGCACGTTTACGAGCATGTGTATGAATTTCTGTCACTACTCGTAGTATCTGCAAAAGGGGGGACATGCGCAAACCCGGCTGATGGTGCAAGTAGTAGGCATGTACTGTATGCTTGGAGATGATGTATGATGTTAGCATTGCGACTTTCGTATTCAAATCTGCAATCCATTCCATTTCATTCACAATTTTACCTTGTGTAACTTCTGCCTCATGAAATTAATACTACTTTTTTTGTTTCTGCTCACGGGATGCTTGCGTTGCCCTCGTGTGGAGCCGGCTGCTAATTAGGGCATTGCCAGCAGCCATTCAGCAGGCCTTGTTCCTTGTCCCCTCGAAATTGCATGGAACATGCCCCCCCGAGATTCGAGGCTGGGGGAACCTAATTAATGAACCCAAGCCAAGTCACACGCCGGCGAGTTTCCCAGGTCGCCGACCAGACAGGATGTGTGGATAGTACTAGTATGCCCTTTTTCATCAGTTCCGTTTCTTCGATCCTGTGAATCGTGCTGGTACAGAGGACGTATGTAGTCGTGCCGCTAGAGAGAGGGATGGTGTGGGTGAATTGAAGCCGTGTTTTCCTCCACAAATGCAGTCGGCGCTGCGTTCAGTCCGCATACTATTACCTAGTAGTATCCCTGTTCCCCTTGCGTGCTTGCTTCGTGGCCATTCACATCAACAGAATTCCGAAGCTCATCCACAGAGGTGCTTTTAGATACAGTAAATGAGCACCCCGTGGCTACTGTGGGAGAAACAAAAGTGCCTGTATCGAAGCAGATGAGATAGCAATAGCCCATCACCCAACACTCTTCGAGCTCACACCGCTCCAGCCTCGACTATCCTCTAGCACATTGATTATGAGACAAGCCATGGCTGGGATTTTCTTTCCAACCTATCATTCTCTGCCAGTATTTCTCCTCTCTGTCCTTTGGGTGGCTAAATAATCAAAGTACCGGCTACATTTCACTCACCAGTCACTCACATCTTGATATTGAAAATCATAGCTTTTCTGGTTCACTCATCTCTTCATTTGTTGTTGGTGCGTCGTTTCAACTTACCCCCAAGCCACTCCCGGCAAACAGGTGATATCAGACGTAAAAAACAACAAGACCGTTGTGTAATTAAAGTTGAGGCCAAGGTGGAGAGATCGGCTCACAGACACGTGCTGAAAAAAGCTTCGTCGCGGCCATGATCTTCAGCTTCTCCTTTTTCTTTTCTCCCCCATTATTTTGTTCTGGATCCCCTTGTTCTCTGCCGCAGAGCCAAGAGAATCCCAACGAGCCGACGGTCAACGACCGGATCTGCTCTCGGCTTTCTGTGTTTGAAAATGTGCGTGTGTGCTTGTGCCCCTTATCCCGGGTATTCGTCACCTTGGGGGACGCAAACCCGAGCCTTGTCCTGCCTGGTCTGGTGTTGTCCATGCTATTTTGCTACATCCATGTATTATCACACATGCCCAACGTGCTACAGATTGAAGCCTGAGAAAGTGATGAGGTTAAGCATGACACTCAGGTAGGTGCTATGAACCTGAATAAGTACGAGTATCGTATAGATACCTATGTTCTTGGAATTTCAGTCCCTTCTTCCTAAGGCCTCATTCTTCTTGGTCGTGACCCTTCGTCTTTCAAGACAGTGCCATTGAACGTCTTGCCTTGTCCACCTTTGTTCTTCCAGCACAGTGCCCATGGACCCTTGAATCGCCACATGCCTCGGCCAACGACCGACTGTTTCACCCAATGACGTCAATAGTCTCCTGCTGCTCTCCCGCTGCCACGCGCCATTCGTCGGCCATAAATACAGTGCGCATCCGGTATTCGTACGCGCAGCAGTCCCACATCTCATGCTGTCGCATGTACTGTGGTACAGTTGTACAGTGCCGTTTGGTCGGTGCCTAGCGCAAGTCGTACTGTATCTCCTGCTACTCAAACATGAACTCAACCAACCTCGGAAGATGTGAGAGAGAACAAGCGGTGGGAGATCTTCAGTACTACCCCGTACAGCTTATACATACTCATGCAATGCTCTAGGATTATTAATATCTTGTCCCGCAAGCAGACAATAAGCCTCGTATGCACAATCCATCACCTTACTTCTCATACTCGGTAGCATCGTTGCTTCATCCTGGCTGGCACTCCGTGTACGATGAGATCACTCTGCATGGGCTGACAGAGGGCCCTCGTAGCGGCCATCACGACTATTCGGTTACATATGGTATGTACGAAGTAAAACGGGCTATTGCTGTATGTACTTGAGAACCACTTGACCCTCGAATACTTCCGTCGGAAAAGGGCAGATTCAGCACACCGTCTTCTCACCGCGACCGATACCGCATTACGACAAGTCAGATTCAACGCGCAAGCATCATCGCCCACTCATCTGTCTTACCGACACAAACACGCCGAGACATGGCGACGCCTCCTTTTTTTTTTTTACTTTTTTTCTTTTCTTTTCTTATTCTTTTCTTGCTCCTCGGGACGGTCATTGCTTCTTTATTACTTTCTTGCTTTCTTTCGCCCCCAAACATTCGGGGTAATACCTGGCCACACTCCCTTGCTCCTCCTGTCTGTTGCCCCAAAGAGCTTTCCATCCTCCCTTGCAAGACGCTTTGACTGGTGATTCCTTTCCCGTCACCGCGGCGTTGGGTTTATGCTGTCCAGGCCAACAAGACATTATGCCAGCTAGATGACGATGCTGTGACACTCAATTTCCACCTGGTCCCCGAGAAAACCAGCGCCCCGGGTTCGGAAAGGCATGGGGATCGGCCAGTTCGTAGGGGGGTTGAACTGAGATATCGTGGTGAGCATGCGATTGGGGTTGGTAAGAGTATTCCGATACTCCCTGGACTAACAGCGCAAAGATGTTTCTACTTCTACGGCTGGTTACCTGAAGGTATTACTAGTACTACCATCCTTGTGTGAATGACGAGTGAGCATTCCAGAGAGCGGACAGGTGTCAGATGCTGTTGGCTCGCGCCTTGTGGAGAGACTGGCCGATGAGGAGAGATACTACTCTTGAACCCTTCCGAGCTTAACCACGAGACGTTCGCCACCGCTCCATGATACAGCCCAGTGGGTGGTGTTTTGTTGCTTCACAAAACAAGTCATTACTTGCACTTGAATGAACAATCATCTCAAGCAAGATGCTGTTGCTCATGGCATCCAGCATTGATCTTTTTCGAGATCATTCCTCCTCCTATCCGAGTCAGCCCCCAACATCTCCCCAGCCTTCCTACTATCACAGCAGGACGGCACAAATCGGACGTCCTAGACCTTGCTTTTCCGCCTTGCTGTTTTCCAACTCTTCTCATTCTCCCTTGTGCAAGCTCAACACTATTACAGCCTGCATGCTTAGCTGCACGTACCGCTTACGAATGCGACGAGGTGCATTCGGTTCCATGCAATGCTCTCCTCCAGCTGCAGACTACTGCACGACGGGCTTTTGAATCACCCATCCTGATGCATGTGCCCGGCAGAGGCCACACACTACATTCAGCTACATATCTCCAGAGAGACGTTGTCATTGGATTGCTTTTGTTTTTCTTCCTTACAACTTTTTTGCTGCTGCCTGGCTTTGTTGAATCCAACTGGTGGTGTCTCACTGTGTGACGGCGTGTCCAGAGCATGTCTCACCTTGCCTTGGTTTCTATTTTGCTTTCTCCTGTTGCAGTGGAAACTTGTCCTTTTGCAGTGCCTGCAGCAGTATTATCCACCAGCTATCGTTCTCTCTTCCTGGTGTATTTTCTTTGATTTTGAAAGGCCGAGACATGGCGGAGAGAAAAGGAGTTCCTCACGCCCTGAATGAGAGACATCGAAGCGTCTTCTCCGGTAAAGCACAGATTCGACACATACATGAGATACCCTACATACAGGACCAAGAGTCGCCAAACAAGGGGGTCCAAGACAAGTCACTGGCATCTAAATGACGTCAAAGCATTCTGTCCCATGTTTCGCCTTGTGTCGCCTTGCTTCAAGCGATACAATGACAAGAGAAGAAGAAAAAAAGGGTGAGGTTGGAGAACAAAGATGAGATTCTCATGTTATGTTTCGTAGAAGAAGATGTCTGTGCTTGTTTCATGATGCGGTTCTTCTCGCCAGAGCCGCAACTTAACAAGCTCCAAATTGCCCGCTTGGCTAAGCGGTATAGCGTGTCACTAGTAATTTCACTTGACATGACAAGGTGATCAGTTCGACTCTGATAGTGGGCAGCTTCATTTTTTTTTTTTGGGCTTCCGAGCCACTCTTCATCTTTTTTGTTTCCTTGCTGGCCGTTTGATCGTCCTTTTGTTCCTTTTTACATCAGATGGAAAGGACTCTTCGTCTCGGATCATACGACTTTGGAGCAGCCTGCCCCCCCCCCCCCCAAACGACCTCTATTCACCGCATCGTGATATCAAGTTCCACCCTTCAACAAGAAAGAGCACAGAGATACAATAGAAGAAATTCCAGTCCTATCTCATCCCCATCCTACCCACCGACTCCATCAAACCCAAACTCATCCCTTGGAATGCTCCCCTGTGGTTTTTGCCGCAGACACAAAAATGACAATCGTAGAGCCTGCCTTGGGATATGAAGCTGTGAGACGAAACGAGGCGAGGCAAGACAAGCCCGTCTCAGCACCTCGAACAAGCAGGGGAGCGAGGGACAAAAAATTGTAGAGAAGAAGAAAGAAAATCTGCCATTCCAGTCAGTGACAAAGCTGTCTCTTCTTCCCCGGAGAAAGGCGAGGCTGTTTCTCGTTGAAACGAGGGTCTACTCCTCTTCATACATGCGAGGGAGACATGTATGATTGGCGAACTTTCCCCATTATTCTGTACGGCCGGCTCGAGGAACACCATCATACCACTGAAACACCATCTCGGCGGTGATAGAATAGGCAACATCGTCTCTCCATCAACAGCTCAGACAAATTCTCCCCAGGAATGGTGTAGCAACTGAACAGGCTCGAACCGAACCCCTACACAGTAGCCCATCGTCAAGGGACGAATACGTACGCATTTTCTAAATCATGCGTTGCCATGTACATGACATCCATGAAGTCATCTCACTGCAAAGACACTGACGAGAATCGAAAAAAGCACACCTTCTTTTCTTTTGGTACTCTAACATGAAAACGCCTGAACGCATGCCACTGTAGTCCTCCCTTGCGCGTTATTAGAAGAAAAGAGAATCAAGTAAAAGCAGAATATCCCCTATCCCAACTGCTATAGCCCCTTATTATACGAAGAAAGTGTTCCCCTTGCCATCTTGTGGTACGTGGCATAGCATGGCATATAAAATCACAAGATAATGGCCAGTTCCGGCCGGTCCATGAGCTCGTCATCCAGGTTGGGATAATACGGCACCATTGCATCGGCCGCAGCGACGTAGGCATCGTTGTACAGTCGCCAGTAGGGCGTCCGCACCTTTCTCGCGGGGTGGAAGAGCCCAGCCCAGACGTAGTTCAGAACCAGGCCAGGACCGGCGGCCACACGAATGGCCTCGATGGCTTCGATGATGCGGTCAATGACGTGAGGGCTGGTCTCGAACAGGTTGGGGTACAGCAGGTTGAGCAGGTGGATCATGGCGTCTTCGCAGCCGAGGCCAACAACACCCAGAGCAATATGCTTGACAACCGATGCGGCCGTCTGTCGATGGACCTGATCTCGATCGGTAAGGGCATCCTCCAGAAGAGGCGTGACGGCGTAGACGTAGTCCTTGGCCATTTCGCCAATGTACTCAAACAGGAAAGACAGTGACTTGAGCACGCCGTTCTGGACGTTGAGCTCAGGCACACGATACTCGTTCATCAAGGCCGGCAGCACAGTGAAGGGGGCACAGGTTTCGGCAACGATACCAATGGCAACGGCCGTGTTGACACGCGACTGTCGCTCCTGCACCCGCAGATTGTTGAGCAGCGTGGCCAAAACATCCTGGGGGCCGATGGCCTTGGCAATGAAGCCAAAGGTGTTGTTTGCCGCTCGTCGAATTCCTTTCTTGTGAGCCTTGAGCATATCAAGCAGCTCAAAGCAAATTCTCATCCACTCTCGGGCGTTGACACTCTCGGGGCCGCGGTCGGCGATACGTCCCACCAAATCAATCGTGTTCTCCTGCACCTTTTCGTGTCGGTTTCGCAGAATGGGGGTCAACCGGGGCAGCAGGTCTTTGATGGGCGGCTGCATCTGGGAGATTCCGACGACGGTGACAATGGATCGCAGGGCTCCTAGGATCGATCCGAGAACCTCGGGGTACTCTTCTCCCAGGTACTCGTACAAGACAATGCCCAACTTGCCCATGAGGGCATCCTCTCCGCACTGCTTCATCACCATGGCGATTCGGGAGATGAGGTCGGCGGCCTGCTGGCGGACAGTGGCAGACTTGTTGTTGAGTCTCCAGAGGATTGTGCTCACGATTTGGGGCAGGTATGGCTTGCAGCGGGTTCCAAGGGCGTTGACCACCGAACCGAAGCCGTTGAGCATGACAATGTCTTCAACGCTCTGTTCTTGGAACGCGTGGAGGATACCGTCAATCAGGCGTTCTTCGAGACGCTCGCCAATGTCCGCGGCACCCAGACTGGCCACGACCTTCTCGACCGTCTCGACAGTCATCTTTCGGTAAGCCTCGCTCTCATCCTTGAGGTTGTTGACAATTCTCTCCAAGATCTCGCTCACGCCAACCTTCTGGCCAATGTCGACTGTCGTCTCGACGACCTGCTTGTAGTTGCGCTTGTCGAGAGCCATTCGCCGGACCCAGAAGCTCTTGAAGAATTCGTCCAGGACATGCTCCTTCAGGTAGCCGGCCGTGACTCCCTCCGTGCCTGCGCATTGAGACACCACCTTCAGTACCACCTTCTTCATCTCTTCGTCTGGCGAGGAAAACTCTCGCAGCAGAATCTCCATGATTTGGCTGGTGTAGTAGTTTGCATACTCTTCGTCCATGAGAGGGATGATGTATCCCACGGCCTTGAGAAAGCCAGCCAGTCCCTTTCCTCGTTGCTTGCGAGCGCCAGTCCACAGCGGGTTGAGGATATCGTCGAAGCTTTCAATACCATACGGGTTCGAGGCCTCGGCAAGGGCAGCAATGGCCAAGCTAGTAACGGTTCTGACCTTTGTCTGCTCATCGCTCAGGTTAGGGGCAATGCAGTCAACCAGACCCTTGAGGTGGGGAAGGACGGCGCATCCCATCAGGATGGGAATCTGCTGAACAATCTTGACTCCGGTGTGCCTGGCTTGCCAGGACTTCTTGCTTCGGCAGACGGCTCTGAGAAAAGGCAGCAGGGCGGGAATGCCAAGGGCAGAGGCCACGACAGCGAACGCTCGGGCAGTCGTGTTACGGACGTATTCATCGACGTGATCAATGTCGGGTCGCATTGTGCTAATCATGGTTGCGAGGCCTGCTGCTTTGCTGAGGTTGGAGATGATTTCACGACCTTCGACTCGGGCGTAGTAGTCCTGGTCAATCAGGAGTGGCTCGATGACGACCAGGATCTTGTGCACATATGGGCGGACCAGGTCGTCCAGCTTGTAGAGAATGCGGTCGATGACCTTGACGAGCAGATGTCGCTCCTGATCCTCCAACGACTTCTCCATCAGCAGTGGGAGAATCTGGTCAAAGAGGGCACCGGCACCAAACTGTCTGGCATTGTCCGTGATTTGTCGAAGGGCCGTCTTTCGCATCGGCGGCGTGCCGTTCTTGATCTTGAGAAGCAGCCTCATGATCTTTCGCTCCTTGAGCTCGTCCACGCTAAGGGCGTTCTCATCAGCGCCGTCTGTGAGCTTGCCAAAGTACGCCATGTCCTCGGGCTTGAAGAACTGCAGATCGCCAACCCCCGGGATCTCAGCTGGCATTGGCTTTCCACCAAGTCTGACTTGGTCAGGGTCCTGCATCATGAAGCCAGTCTGAGGCGCCGGGGTCGCCATCAGCTTGTGAGCCGGAGCCCGGACAGGCTCGTAACCTGGAGGGGGTTCTAGGATCTTGTAGCCTTCCTTTTCGCCAGGCAGGAGCAGATCAAGCTCTTCGTCGCTCAGAGGCATGTTCCGTCCAGAAACGTCGGTGCCAAACGCCGGGGGCATTGGGGCAGCCTGTGATGGGTGCATGGGGGTGGCGAGGCCTTGGTTGCCCATCGGGGTTGCGGAGGGTGCCTGGTCCCATCGCGAGCGCTTCTTGGGAGCTTCCATGGCGCCGGGGGCTGGGGTCTGATCCCAGCGGGAGCGCTTGGACTTGACTTCGGCTCCAGTCTCTTCCTTTGACTCCTCTTCACCAGCAGGCGTTGTCGAGACATCCCATCGCTTCTTACGCTTGCGTACCGACGTGACAGCCTCGGTGGAGCCCGCCTCTGCGTTTTCCTTGTCGCCCTCGGCGAGCGTTGGTTTGAGCTCGTCGTCATTGTTGTTGTTGTTCGTCGCCTTTGCCTGAATAGCCTGCTTCACACGCTGCTCCTCGCGCTCGAGCTCGCGCATCTCCATAATCTCGCGATAGCTGGTTCCATTCTCGGCGGCACCGGCCTGTCGGTTCTCAGCAAAGGGATCGGCTCGGGTCGGCGTGAGCACACGGTTGAACCTTCGCTTCTGATAATCAGTCTCGCGGTCAGTGATGCGTCCGCTCTTCTCGCCCTTGCCGGCCAGGATGTCGTCCTCCTCGACGCCATCGCCGCGGGCAAACTCGTCAATCATCTCGCGCGAGGCTGTGTACTGGCCCACGAGCCTACGCGTGTTGTCGCCATCGGCCATCTCATCGTCATCATCTCCCATCGGCAGAGACGTGTGGTATCCCGCAAACTTATCGCCCCCCTGCGTGTCGTACAGAGCGCTGTCCGCGCTGTCGGTGAGCCGCTGCTTCGTCGAGTCGGTGCGTTGATTCGAGGCTGCCAACGCGCGAGAGCCCTTGGACGAGGCTGCCGCGGCGTTGCGCTCCTGCTGGAGCCGCTTGATGGTCTCGAAATCCGCATCAGACATCTTGGCTCATCGACCTTGCTGCTTCATCCCGGTTCTAACGTGCTTGAAGTGGCTTCAACGAGATCGTTGCGCATGGAGGTGTGCTGCTGCGAAGGCTCTGCTTGCTTTGGATAGGGATTGCAGGCCAAGCTTTGCTGTGAGGCGGCAAAAAGTCTACCGCCAACGGCACATCCCGGCGTTTACCCGACGTGGCGCGATCATGGGAATTCTGCCTAACAACGTGCTTACATAATGCGATGACAATGCAACGACAATTGCTCCATGCTCAGTAATGAGCATCCCCTTCGGTCAAGAAAGCAGCGGAAGGTGATGGAACAGGAAGTATTTGTTCGTAATTAATATTCATTTCAGCAATGTGATTTGACATGTGTATGCGTGAAATGAACATTAAGATTGGATCTATGGCCGAGATCTTGTGCGTCTCCTCTTGACTGTCGCTTCTACCTCTACGATGACTCCCTCCTTGGTCTCCTCCTTCACATGAATCTCTTCCACCTTGACAATTGTTTTCCTTTTCCTTGATGGCCTCACTTGTGCAGCTAGCACATCTTCCTCTTTGATGGGCTCTTCCATCTCCTCGACCTTTTCGACCTTTTCGACTATCATACGGCCTGAAAACTCCCGTAGGTCAGCTGTGAACAAGACGGAATGAGCCCAGCCCGCATATTTGCCCCATATGCTCCTGAAATGATCGCCAATCGCATCATACATGGCCTTGTTGATGGTTTTGGGGCCCTTCTTGCCAAAGCGGTAGTCCCTCTGGGCTATTTGTAGAACGTGCGTATCGACCGGCACTGATTCTCCCCATCCAAGGCCCATCAAGCACACGCAGTCGGCTACCTTTGGGCCTACGCCAGTAAGTGAGAGTAATGCAGTCTGAGCATCTTTGTAGGTGGACTGTGGTCCGTCCGATACTGCAACAGCGTTGAAAGCAGGGAAGTCCGGATTCCGTAATGAGTCAAGCCATGCTGAAGGCTTCTCCTGTGCAATGATGCGCGCCGTTTCTGCAATGTACTTGGCTCGATAGCCAAATCCGAGTTCCCTTAGACGAGCCTCGACCGTCTTGTCTGTGAGAGACTCTGGGGTTGGAAAGTCGTGCATGGCTTCTCCATCTACATGACCGATCAACGGGCCATAGTATTTGCAGAGCTTGTGGGCCTGGAGAGAGCTTGTGTTAGCATAAGCCTTTTCCGGTGATCCTTCTGTGCATCGACTCACCATCTGGGATATTCGAGATATGTTGTTGTTGCTGCTGCATATAAAGCATATCAAAGCCTCCCATGCATCCTGGTTCAGAATTCGGACTCCTGTAAACTGCGGTGCCTTTTTTCGAAAGTTGGGGTCGTCTTTGGACCACTGTCGATACAGCGAAGCAAGATCTATGTTCAGATTGAAGTAGTGACGAAGGAGATCTTCCGTGTCGTCCTTGAACGAGGGTTTCTCTGTATGATGTGCTGGCCATGTTGCCTTGTAGTGCAAGTGAGTCGCATCTTGCTTCAGAGACAATATCCTTCCATGCAAAGTGCAGGTCCTATTCTTCGTTAAACTAAGAAGAACGATAATGAACAAGGACTCTGGAGTGAGACGAACCATTCATCATTGAGTTTCCGCCACCTAAACGACTGGCCGCACCGCAACGTCGTGTCGATGCAGAGCTCTGCCAGGCTGACGGGCAACTTGCGCCAATCACCGATATGTTTGATTGCCATTCTTCCAGATTACGAGCCCATCAAGCGACTTTGGATAGAGGAAGTGGGAGATGAGCTCCAGGTTAACGCCGTTTCAATTACACGCAGCAAAAGTCATTCAGGTTCCAGTCACTTTATCGCCTTTCCAGCGCAATTGATAGGGGGCCCGCTAGTGCCTATGGAGCCTCGGGGGTCCTGAGCGCGTCACTAGAGCACTAGCCGCAGATAATCCGACAGGCTCGCCGGCGCTGAGTGGCGCACTAGTCCAAAGACAGACTAGCCCCCATTCTGCAAAAAAGCTCCAGCCTCGCCTTTGATGCAACGAATTGGCAAAGGAGCTTCTGGCCAAGAACATCTGCAGCGACCTCATCTGCCGTTTTCTGCCCGCCACGACATCCGATCTCATCAGTCTCAAGACGGTGCTCGGTCGCTGGCGTCAGCGATAAGATACGGCCATCATGAACGGCGACAGCTATTCATCTCGAGGTAAAGAACGACACGCGTCCCGCGCCTTCTCGTCTTTTCTAGGCGCCTGTGCTAACCAAAGTTTCGCGTCGAGCAGATGGGGGGCGAAGAAACCGAGATTATCCTGTTCGTATGCCAATCTGCTGATTCCACCCGCCATGTCTAATTGTCTTTGATGCAGGGCCCGAGAGGCGACAGGGATGATCGCCGCGACCGTCACAGAGACCGCGACCGCCGACGCTCTCGATCACCGGATCATCGTGGACACCGTCGAGGAGATGACGGCGATGCATACTCGTCAAGCCGCAACCACCGTGACCGAGAGCGCGAGGACAGATATTCATCAGCGCGCGACCGTCGAGGCGATCGGGACTGGGACCGTGACCGTGGCTCCTACCGCCGAGATGCTCGACGTGACGACGATGACAGACCCAGCCGACGAGATCGAGACCCCTACGATGACCGCCGACGGGGAGGCCGAGAGCGGGACAGGCGTGATGATGCCTTCATAAAGCAAGAGCAGGCGCGCCGCAGTCCGTCGCCCCCCAAGAAACGAGAACCCACTCCTGACCTGACGGACGTCGTTCCTATTCTCGAGCGCAAGCGACGCCTGACGCAGTGGGATATCAAGCCTCCTGGCTACGACCTCGTGACGGCTGAGCAGGCCAAGCTCTCCGGCATGTTCCCTCTGCCGGGAGCCCCTCGTCAGCAGCCGATGGACCCCACGAAGCTGCAAGCCTTCATGACCCAGCCCGGTGGCCAGGTTAGCAGCGCCGGTCTGAAAGCTAGCAACTCTCGACAGGCCAAACGTCTGCTGGTCTACAACGTCCCCAGCGGTGTAACTGAAGAGGCTCTGATTGCGTTCTTCAACCTCCAGCTGAACGGCTTGAACGTCATTGAGACCCCTGACCCCTGCGTCCTCTGCCAGTTTTCTTCAGACAAAACGTTCGCCGTGGTGGAGTTTCGGAATGCATCTGACGCAACCGTTGCGCTCGCACTTGATGGCATTACCATGGAGGCTGATGATGCGCAAAACGGCACCGCTAATGGCGGCAGTCACGGCTTGGACATTCGCAGACCCAAGGACTATGTCATGCCCGGCATTCCAGACGATATCCCCTACGACCCTGAGGTCATCTCCAACGTCGTTCCTGATACCGTACACAAGCTGTGCATCACCAACATCCCCACCTTCCTCAACGAGGAACAGATCATTGAACTCCTCGCCGCATTTGGCAAACCCAAATCATTCGTCCTGGTAAAGGATCGGAGTACCGAAGAGTCCAGGGTGAGTCACGATTCGTTGCGTTTTCGTGGTCAAGTAAAAGCCATGCTAATTTTGAGAAAAGGGCATCGCATTCACCGAGTATCTCGACCCGTCTTCAGCCAACGAGCCTGCGCTTAACAGCCTCAACGGAATGGATGTTGCCGGTAAGAAGCTTAAGGTGACAAAGGCCAGCATTGGGCCTACCCAGGTGGCCAACTTCGACGTGGGCATCACCGCCATCAGCGGCCTTGCTTCTCAAACGTCCAATGACATTGAGAGAAGCTCCGTCATTCAGCTCCTCAACATGGTCACGCCCGAGGAGCTCCTGGACAACGATGATTACGAAGGTACGTCAGCCCGCTGGTAGTGTTGCCGCCGGAAGCCTAACGCGAGATGCAGAAATCTGTGAAGATGTCCAGGACGAGTGCTCCAAGTTTGGCAAGGTTGTTGAGCTCAAAGTCCCCAGACCGACTGGCGGTAGCAGGCAATCCGCCGGCGTGGGCAAGATATTCGTCAAGTTTGACTCCGTGGAGTCGGCCACCAAAGCTCTCACAGCTCTTGCTGGCAGAAAGTTTGCCGACCGAACTGTGGTATCCACGTATTTCCCAGAGGTCCGTTACTTCCACTCAATTATTTTCTATGCCAGAGAGAAGAGGAAAGCTAACATTTCGACAGGAAAACTTCGAGGTCGGCGCCTGGTAATCGAACCAGCTGTAATATATGGGCAAGGTAGTTCGCAGTTCAATTGGTATTTGGCGGTGGCTTACGAAGGTCACATTTGCGTCCATGTGAAATCGATGATAGCTTTGGTTAAGGGGCGGAGCGTTGCAGATTTGATGATCAAACGTACTTCAGGCGATCCCAACCAGGAACGTGAGGACGAAAACATAAGAAAAACAGGACGGCGTTTGTGAGCTTTCGCATGTGGCTGCGAAGAACAAGGGATCAAGGCACAATTGTAGGCAAATAGGTACGGAAATGTCAAGTTATATTAAGATTACTACGGTCTATCGCCTGGAGCTTGGGCTGAACCTGTGTCTGTATGCATCATGTCAGCCGTCTATTGCATGAAGCGGTCTCTTGCAGGAAAAAAGATGATATGAGTGTCATAGATCAGAAGTCCGGTCCATTCATTGACCACCCGAAGGAGGCCTAACATAAGAGGTGCCAAAATAAAACAAAATGTGTTCGTGTCATCATAAAAGCGTCGCGTTGAAGGCATCGCGATATCAGAAGGAGCTTGCGCGCAGAAGATGAAATAGCTTACCAGTTCAATATGGCCATATAGTCGGATGCGCTGGCCGTATCAGATACGTCTCTGCATCTCCCCAAGCTCCAGAGAGTCTGATCAAGAGGAGAAGGAGGCGTTGAGAGAGCGAGACGCAGCGCGTCTGAAGTCTTTCGCGCTCTTCGCGGGAAAATTTTCGGACAGGATGGAAGGCAACGGCGGGTCAAGATGTTGAGGTTCGGAGAGAGGAAGGCCGAGTCACGTGCCACAGCGGAATCCGAGGCGTGGGGTCACCAGTCACAACCACGGCCGCTGTTCCGCCTTTTGCCCTAACTAAGCGAAAATTTCACTCCTGCACCCCCACAAGGCCCTTTATTCGCTACCTGCTACTATCAAACTTTCGCGACCCAGCTCCCTCGACAACTTTCTTGCATCGCCAGCAGCAAGCAGCATCACCTCCATAAACCAGCCAAGATGGGTCGTCTTCACAGCAAGGGCAAGGGCATTTCGTCCTCCGCCATCCCCTACTCCCGCTCCGCTCCCTCGTGGCTCAAGACCACCCCCGAGCAGGTCGTCGACCAGATCTGCAAGCTGGCCAAGAAGGGTGCCACTCCCTCCCAGATCGGTGTTGTCCTGCGTGACTCCCACGGCATCTCCCAGGTCAAGGTCGTCACTGGTAAGTTCATTGGAAAAAATCTGGCAAATTCGGATGGACAAGGCTTTGGATGGGGAGCTTTTTGGCTGACTTGTGTGAAACCTGCAGGTAACCGAATTCTGCGAATTCTCAAGTCCAACGGTACGGCACCCTGAAGAAAAAGGCGAAAGAACGAGTATCATGTTTCCGAACCGACGCATGAAATACTCGGCGATTCGATCTATACATACAAATCTTCCATGAGATACTTCTCTCATGTGCCTCTGTGCGGTCATGACTGACAGAGTGATCTAATAGGCCTCGCTCCCGATATCCCTGAGGACCTGTACATGCTGATCAAGAAGGTGAGGAATTTGCCTGCTCAGCGAGAGCTTGTGCAATCTTGAAATGACAAAATACTGACGATGACTTCTTCAGGCTGTCGCTGTCCGCAAGCACCTTGAGCGCAACCGCAAGGACAAGGACTCCAAGTTCCGCCTCATTCTCATCGAGTCCCGTATCCACCGTCTGGCCCGCTACTACAAGACCGTCGGTGTCCTGCCCCCCACCTGGAAGTACGAGTCCGCTACTGCCAGCACCATTGTCGCTTAAGCGAGGGATCAAAAACAAAAAGAGGGACGACAGGTTAATTCGGCCATGGTCATGTTCGTGGTCGTGGTCGTGGAAGGGTTTTCGGGTCTTGGAGTTTGGGACATTTATGGAAAAAGCTGCATTTAGAGCCATGATTCTTCTGCGTCGGTCGTGAAACACCGAGCGGCGGCGGTCAAAGATGCTCAAACTCGAAAGCAATCGGACTGCTCATTGATATAGATGTGCTCTGGGTATCCTGAAATCCCTGATCCGTAATCTGAAATCCTCAACGCCGTCAACGTGCCTTTTGTCCCATGTTCTTAATGACGCTATATGAATCGAATCATCCTGTTCCTTCCAGCTCCCTTGATCGCTGTATCAAGTACTCGCCCAACACTCGCAGAGGGTCTTCTGGCCTAAATGTGGATTGTTAGTATCGTATATACGTCTGCGACTTCAATCTGTCGTATCATCCGGCAAGCATCAACCTACTTCTCCTTGGCCAATAGTTTCATCCCTTCCAATAAAACGCCGGTGACCTTTGTGTTCAAGTATCGTCGCGTCGAATCGCCGTGCGGAGGCGCCTCAGAAGGCATCGTAAACCCCGAGTCTGGATGCGCCGAAGGGGCTCTCGATCCTTGCGCCGGAGTTCCTGTCCGGCCAGGAGCTGGGCTGTGAGCGAAAGCAGCCGGCGCCGGTGACTGCATAGCAGTCAGTCAGTCAGTCAATCAAAGATCGTACGAAAAGCCATTGGTGCAGCAGGAACACAAAACGCATAGACATTGTAGATGGCCTTACTGCTTGGTCTGTCGGTACATCAGCCATCGTCACGTCCGCGTTGCCTTGGCTCTGCTGCGTCGACGCCTCGTCGTTGATGGACACCTGCGGGACATCCGGCGCTGATCTGGACTCTTCGTCCGCCATGGTTGTCAAGTCACAGAGGTGCAGAAGCTGCGCAATTGGTTGCTGGGGAGCTGGAATGAGAGAAAGATGCCATGCCGTTTTCGAGAGAGCAACTTGAAGCTTGTTGGTGGAGACTGGGTGCTTAATTGCTTGGAGAGGGTCAGCTGACTTCGCGTTTAGCTGATTCACGGACCTCCGCGTCAAACTGCACCTCTTCCCGTGCAAGACAATTCTCTTTCAAGTCTCTTCCTTTTTCTCTGACGCCCTATTGTCTCTTCGGTTGTCACTGTCTCACAGATGCATTTCTGAAATGGAGGACCATGGATGCTTTTGTGAAACGGCTACCGAAAGGTGATGCTGAAGGTCGAAGTGCTGGACCATCAAATCGCCGTGCCTCGCCTGTCAAGGGAAGGCCCTCTAAGCGCTTAAAGACGGGCAAAGACACGGATTCGGAGTCTGAGGGGCCGTGTGTGCTTCCACTGGAAGATGAGCCTCGAGAGGCTGCTGCTCTAGAGACATTGCTCGATGACAAAGACCAGCGCCGGAACAAGGACCGAGTCACGGATTTCGAGGTCGCTCTGCCACCAACTGAGGCCAATGAAGAAGCAATCGAAGAATACGAGGCACTCAAGTCCTCCCAGAATAATGCTGGAGAAGGGAGTGTTGAAGGAAAGCCCGCTCCGCTATGGGTGAAAGGCAGGAGCTCGATCTATGTCGATGCTTTCAACCTTGCATTAGATACAGTTCTGGAAGAAGAATCGGCCCTCTTCAGTAGCAGAGAGAGAGAAATCTTCGACCAGTGGAGGAAGTTGGACTACCAGGCGCAGTACTTGTGAGTCCACCTAAGCCGGCCAAGCCTTCTTCCACTCATACGAGTATAGATACGTTCGGCTGTTTCTCCGGAAGACTGCGGCGTGGCATCGATCATCTCGTCTAGGGTATTTCAACGACATCTCGGATCATAGCAGCGCCATTGCTACGCTCCAGGAACGTCGACCTCTGCCCTCACAAGACGAAGTAGAGCCGCTCGTAGACAACCAGCTGCCGTCTGTCATTCCGGAAACCCCTGACGATGGCGATACTTTTTCGTTTGCCGATGCCTCGGAAGACCATCTCGATACAGTTGAGGAAGCCGCCTCGCTTCTCTACCTCGACGAGCTCAAAGCTCTAGCCAAGGAAGCCAAGGTCCATGGAAAGACCAAGATGGACATGATCAAGGCCTTGTGTCGGATGAGCCAGCAACAGACCGGACTAATGGCACTGGGCATTAGTAGACAGGATAGCGGAGATTCGAGCACCTCTGGAAGGACAGACCTTGCTGTCACCACAGTGGGCAAGCTGAAAAGGGAGGATTCCAACCGGGAGCAGCACTTCTTGGCCAAGATCATGGCCATCGTTGGTCCCTGTATCCGAATATCGCCTGTTACATTCAAACTGTTTGAGAGGGTTCACTTGGTCTTTTATAGATCTACAGAATGGACGGAGAAGTCGCTGACGACAATCATACTGGCCAAGATTGCTAGACGGAGTTTTCCAGAGTACCTTGTCTGCCGGTCCTCTACAATCTTTGCATCTCGATCTCATCTGCTGGAATACGAGGCGGCGATACACATGGAAGCAGAGGTCGATAGTGTGCTTGAATCGAACGGACCCCTGGACGAAAGAGGCTCGCAGAAAATCCTCGACATCTTCGAAAGAGTGTATCCCCGATGGAAAGCCTTGGTCGAAGAGGAAACAGAGAAAGAACGGCGAGTGTACGAAATGGGGGAGGGCGCATACCTCCGAAGATTTAATCCAGCTCATTCATACACACGAATCATCGTGAAAGCTGCATTTGTTTTTGGCAAATTGAAGCAGTACGTCAAGGAACATGACTTGTTGACAGAGCTGCTAGACCAACGGCTCTTTCACTTGGCTCGAAGGGGGGCCTGGTACCAACGCAAAGCTCTCTTGGAAGAACATTACATGGCCAGTCTCGACCCGGACCCTATCACCAACGACTTGGAGCAACAGAAGAAGCGATGGAGGGCCATAGCGGTCTCGACCTGTGAGACAGGCCTTCAAGACCCCGATTGCCATCTCATACACCATTACGACCTACAGAAGCGATTGGTCAAACTGGAGAAGAGGCTCCGCATACCGAAACGGCTTCAGCATGACTTTGGACATGTACGACTTGTTGACCCCTTGGAGCTATCTGTTGAAGGAATCCAACTGAAGCGAACTCCCCCACCGAGGTCCGGAGGCCAGGCCCTAAGCACAAGAACGATTTGGTTGGATGAATCAGACTCTGGCGGTGAGTGCACTGTGGAAGAGATGTGTCTTGGTCACTTCCGGTCACAGGGGTGGAAGGGTTACCATGCTGAGGGGGGTATCATTCGCACCCTGTTTGCGTATCTGTTCTACGACATCTTGTTTCTCTACATCCCCAACGTTTTCCAGACGGCTTTTCAGACCTGCCCGCTGGACCTGCACACGGACGCCTTCTTCCCTGCTCGGGCCTCAGAGATCAACCACCGACTCGTGGAGATTGCCAATGGAGAGGGCGAACGGATCCTTCGTGGGGTATGGGACAAGGAGCATGAACGACGAACCAGTGTGATAGGGCTCAATTGGGATTTCGATGTGGAGGACTTGACGGAACTAGTGCGCTGCTTCCAAGGTAGCGCCCTAGCCGCTTTATGCAAGGTGATGGCACAGGAATACAGACAGAGGGGTGGAGGCATTCCGGACCTGGTCCTCTGGCGACTGGCAGAGACTGCCGAAGCAGACGCCCCAGACGAGGAGCCGGGACAGGCTAAAGGCGAGGTCATGTTCGTCGAAGTCAAGAGCGCAAACGACAGGTTGAGCGACACGCAGCGGCTATGGATCCACGTCCTCACTGGAGCCGGGGTCAAAGTCGCTCTTTGCAATGCCGTCGCAAAAGAGATCAGAGAAGTGGACTACTAGTACTAGCACATTTGCCCGCATTCAGTCGCCTACAGGATTGTACCGTATGCCCTGTGATGGAGAAGAGGGAGGGGGATATACTTCCAGTTTGTTGTGATGGATGGAGGGTGCTTCAACGCAGAGGGTGGAGATGGAGGCGTGGACAATTTGACCTGCCGCCCCCTTTGCCGACTTGAGAAGGCTGGCCATCGAAGCCCCGGCGGGACGATCTTGGTTTGCCATGTGTTGCCGCGAGTTGCAAAGAATACCGAGCTTCGCGGGATGCTGTTCCCCGGTGGTTTATGGAGAGGGGGGCCCACCGGAGCTCCGTGTGATATGGAACCGAAGGTGCTTCCATCACCGTCGGCCGTGCGTACTTGAGTGTGCGTGCGTGCGTGCGTGCGTGCGTGCTTCCAAATATAGCAGCCATGGAACATGTCTCAGAATGTTCCATCTGGGCAGAGCGGAAGCTCAATCTGCAGTCCTTTTCTTCTTCCAATGTCGGCTTAACCCGGTTTCAGCAGAGGTGATACGGGCCAGGACCACCCCTGCCTCTGTGTGCTCTCGCGTTTCAGGACCACTCACCATACAAATGGGAAGGATTCTCTCGAGAATCTTGCTAGTCTGACGGGAAACCGGGACCAATGAGCAGACATGGCGACGTTGGGATAGCGTGACTCGCATGGCCGACTGTCACATTACTGCTCTAACAGCACTACATACTACATACTACGACCAACACGCATACCCTTGGCGGGACAACGATGTGTCAAGTTGGATTCGAGTCTTGAGACGGATGTGACAGCAGAGCAGACTAGCAGACACCAAAGCAACCAGGGGATGAAGGGGTGAAGGACAGAGGGAAGCTTTTAGGGATTCCCAGCACGGCGGTGAACCGATGCTAGTCCCGCGGATGAGAGGCCTCGCGCGTGGACGAGTAGGAGAATTCCCTCTTGCCTGGTAATTCGGCAGTTGGCCTCGCCTGACGAGAGCCATGGTCGAAAAAAAGACAGATGGGAATCTCAGCACTAAACCGGCGGGCCCCTTTGTGGAGGACACGATAGTCGGGTCTTGGATCCAGTTTGTGCCCACGAGGCAGCCTTCGCTTATTGAGTTTTCCTTTCTTCTCTGGGCAATTTACGAAGTCTTGACAACATGGACTGATTCAGAGCCTGATATGGGTGCTTTTAGCTGCTTGCCCTCCACCTGACGCGGTTTGTTATTGCAGACAGGCACTTCCTACTGACTTTGCTCAAGGCATACGAGTTATAAGCGCCGCTTAAAGCAACTACAGCAATTTCTCGCCACATGCAATATAACGGCGAGACAAGTATTATCCTGCGCCAGACCTGAAGACTGCTCCGTCACGAAGACGTCTGCATACATAATACTGCCGACATACGCCCTCGCACAGACGTTACAGACAAACGACAGGCATCAGGAAAGGCTACAGCGCAGCAGCACAGGCAGGAAAAGGATCCCCCCTTCCGAAAGCCACAGGAAGCGACGGCTTAGTGTCTGGATTGTCTTGAACAGAAGATGCGTTGCCCACATATCAGGGCGCTTAGATCCCGGCCAATCATGGACACCGGACCTGACGGGTGGGTGACAGACATCTCCACGCCGGCCAATGGCGCGGGCCTGCGGGAGGCTCGACGGCGCTTAGAGGTCCGCTTTAGCACGAACAGGGGGGGGGTGGGACAGGACAGCTTCTCTCTCACGATGACTTTTTGCCTTTTTTTAGCCCAGGTCCTACGAGGAAGGGTGACAGGGGTATGGGTGGGCAGAAGGAAGAGAGAGGAAGGGAGGGAGGGAGGGTGTGTGGGCAGTGACGTCGGCCAACGTCACGATGCACGACGGATGTGTGTCCGGGAGGAGGACGAAGGAGTCGGTGGGTGTAGTCGATCGAAGACGGATGGAAGCTGAAAACACACAAGTTTGATATACATACAGGACGAAGAAGCAAGGGGGGAAAACCGGAGCAAAAGGACAAATGGGCAGAAAGAGCAACGACGGCAGCCCAAGTAGAGGGAGTGGCTGGGATTCGTGCAGAGGGACGGCCGCTTGCTATGACGACCATATTACTTTTACTCTCGCCCTTGATGAAGGGAGGTAATGGGGGGGTCGGGGTGTGTGGAAGAGATGGACGATGACCTAAGCCCATGCACAACAGGAGAAAGAATGACGCTTGGCGATGGAACCTCGAGAGATCGAAGAGTAGTTGTTGTTGCTGCGAGGGAATGATGACCTTCGAATGGGACAGACAAAGACTATTACTTGGGCGGCTCTCATTCGTTACGGCTCTTGGGGGGGGAAAAGATAATATGCGCTGTTTGATATGCGGTGTCCTATGAGTCTACGACCTCTATCGTCAACCTTGACAGGACAAGACGTGTGAATAGCCGCTCAGATATATACACGACTCGACGCAAGGAACAGGGCGGCACGCAAGGATCCCTCCTAAATCTCTCGATCAACTCATCCACGGCAAGCAAGAAAGAGGAAACATCAACAAACATTATGTTTCACGGGACACCATGATAGTAGTAATACTAAACACAAAGCCAAGTCCAATGTAAAAGCCAACCTCGAATGGCCTCTCGCATCGCGACCTAGCGGGCAGCAGGCAATCTCTTCCCGTCCGGCCCATTATACCGGCCTAGACTCATCCACTCGGGACGCAGGCCGCGCACACACAACGCACGCGCACAAGCGCTTCTCCATCATCTAGCATTGATGCCACTTTACGAGAACCGGGCGTCGAAGTTTGGTTGTTTCGTTTCTCGGAGGAGGGCGGGGGTTGGACGGTCCTCGAAGGGGCAATAGAACTGAAAGGGCGTTCTTGTATCCGTCGATACCTACTTGCATCAGCCATTAATTGCAAAGAAGAAGAGGAGGGTAGAACAGCTGGAGTGTACCAGACAGAGTTCTTCGTGTCCTCCCTCCTCGAAAGCACGCAAGGTCCCATCCATCATCAAACAAAACCACACATCTCTCCATCTCTTTCACCCTCTGCCGTTCACCGTATACCAGCAAAGAAGGAGGAGAGAAAAACAGAAAGGCCCTTGCACATGAGCAAACAAAGTCCCATCCACTCCCGAGTCATCATCATACATGGACCAGAAAAAAAAGAAGAAAAAAATATTGCTCAGGCGCCCACCCTCATGCGACCGCCCGTGCGACCTTCTTCCCCATTCTTCCTCTCTCTCTCTCTCTCTCTCTCTCACGTCGCCTTTTGCCATGGCACTTGTTCTGCAGCTTTGCGTGAAATACAGAAAGGGAGCGCTGCTAGTATATATTTGCTGCATAGAAAGAGAGCACAAGAGGGTCAAGCGTCCTCAGGGCAGCGAATGAGGCAGGGCTCTTATACCGAGATTTGCTCTTCGCACCGCACAGCAGCGCTATCTCAGCTGCAAGTCGTACCGGCGACATGCCGTGGCACTGGGCAAATTAATGGATATACATCATGGATATCCTTCGTAGACGTCGCACCTGTCTGTCAAAACGCATCTGCCATGGTCCATCACGCGTCGCAATCGGAGAATATCGCGCTGTTCAGAGCCTTCACAATGGGCAATAACCAGAGCACCTCTTCGTTGGGGTCATTCATTCAATAATCTTTTTTCCTGCGTCTCTAAATAGTGTATAAATGCGCGTTCCGGGCATGCTGTCTGTGCTGTGCAGCTGGCCCGTCTGGCAATCCAAGAGTCACGACTGCCTCCGTCGACCCCGTCTCTATGCGGCCTCACAAACGGCCGGCTCCTCTTGGTTCCCGCTCCCGGTGACACACGCGGCATCGCCTGACCCTCCGCCGGCCCCCGCTCAGACTTGAGCAGACCATTATCCACAGTCTAGCTCTGGCCTTGGCTTTGCTGTCAAGCTGGTCGATGCGTTGCAGAAGCGTTGCAGAAGCGCCCGTCAGATGTCGAGTCCCCGTGCCCAAAGAAAAAAGCCAACAAACTCCGAAAAAAACCCCTCTGTTTTTCCAAAGCAGGAAAACAGCAAAGAAAAAGCCTCCACCTTCGCAGGTCCTCACGCAATGGAGGAATGTGATGACAAAAGAAAATGATATCGAGATAGCCGACATGGAGGGAGAACAGATAATAATAGAAAACTCCCCACATCACTCTTCCATGATACGCCAGTAGCAGTGTCATTCCGGGACTCACCCGGGTCCAAATGTAATCCATCGCATCGTCAACTTCAGCTTCGACCAGCGTATTAGTGCTGAAGGTTTCGTGAAAAAAATAAATAGCCGATCAAGAATTGGAAGCAGCTCACCCTTCCAATTCTCTGGCATCATGCTTTTTGGGGTCTCCCACAGGGAGACGTGCAGTCGTGAAGACAAGAAGTGAAAACACCCAGTGTTGTCGATCATGGTTGGTGTACAGTTGGTGTGTTGGTAGTTAAAAGGTGTGCAGGATGATAGCATCGCCATCACCAAATCAGGTTGTTGTAGAAGCAGAGTTTGTCGTAGGCGTTGTGTGAATCAAGCATGATTCCAAGGATGCTTTTCCCTCTCCCCTCCTCCTTACTCCACCTTCCGTCGCTTGCCTCGAGGAGCAGGCTCCATCTTGGGGGTGTAAGTGACGGTCCTAGTCACCACCTCCCGGATGTGCCGTACACTCCGTGACGACTTTGGCTTCTTCGCTTCTAGGCGAGCCTTGAGAGCGGCGTCCCAGTCGAACACGGAGTGAATGGATCGGGCGCTGAACGGGGAGCCAATGAGTCTCGAGCTCAAGGGAGAGTCGAGGTTGGAGATGGCAGGACTGGGGGGCACTTTCAAGCTGGGAAAGCAATGTGCTCCAGTAGGAGGAGCCGACATGGGTAGAGGCGCCGTGAATGGAGTGGGAGGGACTGCCGTCGCTGACGCGGGCGATGACGGTTTGCTGCTGGCGGCGCTTGAAGCCGGGGAGGGGCGCTCATCGGTCGAGGACGAATCCGACTTGTCGCTGGCGGCAGATGTCGGGGCAGACTCTGGGGAAATTTCGCCCGGCGCCAAGGCCGGTGAACCCAGAGTGAGGGCCTTGGACAGGAAGTCGGTGTAGGCCAATGGTGGGCTAATGGGCGTCTTGATGTAGCTCGGGTCAGGCTTGTAGGCGAAAGGAAGAGCAGACCTCGGAGTGGCCGCGGTTGCTGAGTGTATATCTGAGGGAAACGTGCTCGTCACTGGGGTGGAGAGCTTGCCCAGCTTGGGCCTGGTTGTGGCTGCGGGCATGATGGCGGTGGTTGTTGAGATGATTGTTGTTGATGAACACGCAGGTGGATATAGCCCTCAAGGAACAATCCGGTATTGTGTGCGCGTGCTTGCTTTTTGAGTGGTGAATATCGATTGTTCTTGTGGGAGCAGCGTAGTGGGCAGGCGGCAGTCGAGGATGGCCAGAGGTAGGCAATGTATAGAATGATATGAGAGATGGGGAACGGTCGTGGCAGCTTGTAAGCCTCGGGGCTTCAGAGCTATTACCAGTGATGCCCTTCGAGAGAAAGATACGCAACGAGATGAAGCCAGAGAAAAAGTTGGCGGGGAACGAAAGAAGGCAGACCGCGGTGATTATATTGTGTTGGACCGTTGGCAGAAGTCAGAGCAGTAGCAGCGGACGGGGGGGGCGTGTTCCTAAGGAGGTGTGTTGGAGAGCGTCAGAGACAGCAGACCCCCGGCGGACGAGGGGTTTGGCGGCAAAGGCGAGACTGGGTTTGGCGGTTTGAAAAGAGCCAGTCAAAGCAGCGCAGGCAGTGTAAGGCTCGGGCAGGGGCTGTGTTTTGGATATGCGCCGGTGGCCTGGATGGGGCGCTGGATATCCCTGCCGCTCGACGCCGATTGCAGGCTGCCGATGGTTGAGCGGATTGGACGAGGCCGCAGGAAGGATTCCCCAAGGGGGGTGGGAGCAGGGGACGCAGTGGAAGACGGAGCGCGCGAGAAGGAAATTGGCTGTTCGTTCGTCGACGAGAGGCCTGTGGCTGCTGTTCTGACGCCTGGGCTGGCTGGTTGACGTCGTGGCCGATGCGCTGTGCGATGGATGGGCTCTTTTTTGGCGCCGAGACGAGAAGCACAAAGTAATCAACAAAGTGAAGGAAGCGGGAGCAGAAAGGAAGAGATTAAAGGGCCAAAGTAAGAAAGATTAATGGTACCTAGCAAAAGAAGAGGGAGGGAAAAGGAAAAGAGGGAGAAGAGAAAATCCAGGCATCAACAGAGGGAGCCAGATGGATCGCCCTGGAAAGAGCGAACTGGCTCTGTCTCTGCTCCGGCTCTTGCCTGTTGGTGATGGTGATGACGGAGGCTCAAAGTGCAGGCAGGCACCACCAGAGCTCCAAGCCCACTGTGAGGGAAGGAACGGGGAACCAGAGGGGCGTTTGCCTGTTAAAGCAGCGCGAAGCGGAGGGGGTGTGCGCACGGGTACGTGGATGCGACCATTGCAGCAGCGGCAGATGCTCGCTTGGAGAGGTTCTCGAGAAGTATCATCTACGTATTACTGCAAGTGCACGCCTTGGACCACCTGAGCGCTAAAAGACAGAAGGTGCAGAGCTCGTACAGCTGCACGTACTACAAGGTGCTACCTTAGATAACCCATGCACCCTAGTCTAATATAACCCATGCTCTACTTTTCTAAATTTTTTACTATATTAAAAAACCTTATATAACCTATACTTTTTATAATTTAATTAGCTAAAATTTTTAAAAAGTGAAGTATAAGTTATATTAGCTTTTATACTAAAGTTAAATACCTCTTTAATATATTAACTATTTATCCCTTTTTTCTTTAATATATAACCTTTAGTATTAATAACTTTTATAATATTATAATATTTTAATATATTTTTAATATATTTTTAACCTATTTTATATATATTACTATACTATATATATTAATTATATTAAAGCAGTATAATACTTATATTTATTATAAAGCTAAATAACTAGCTAATAGTAATAAGGCTAGCAGTATATATTAAAAAGGACTAGCATTATTTAAATATAAAGTAAAATTTATTAATATATTTATAATATATTTATAATATATTATAAAAAGCTAATATATTTATACTTTAAAAGACTAGTAAGATTATTCTTTTATTTAAAAAAGTGTTTTATTATATACTTATAAGTAGTAAGAACCTTTATTTTAATATAAGGCACTACTTATAATTTATATATATTAATAATATATTAGTATTATATTACTAATATATTACTTAAAATTAACCTTTTTTATATACTTTAAACTTTAAGAACTATATTATTTATAGCTATTATAGCACTTTTAAAAAGGTATAAAAAAGGACTACTAGTAATTAAAAAGTATTAAATATTATAAATATTACTAACCTTTTATTAATATATTTAAAATATATTATTAATATATTATAAAGTACTATTATAATATAATAAAGGCCTTTAATAATAATAAAGGTTTTATACCTTTACTTATAATACTTATAAAAGCATTACCTAGCTGTAATATTTTATAATACCTAAGCTTTAATATTAATAGTCTAAACCTCCCTTTTTATAAAAGTAGTAGTAAAGGCTACACTTAAAATAAGGTATTTTTTATTAATATATTACTAATATATTATATTTTATTACTAATATATTTACTTTTTAAATAAACTATTATACTATAAAGAAAAATACTAGCCTTAATATTAAAGCTAAGTGTAAATATTATTAAGGCTAGCTAAATAATAGTAAGTAAATAAGGCTAATAAATTAATAATATATTATAAATTAAATACTAATATATTACTTTAATATATTTACTTAAGTTTATAATATATACTTATACTATTTAAAAGTACTTTTAGCAGCTAGCTTAAAATATCCTAATTAATATATTTAATAATAAAAAAAGTAAGAAGGTAAAGAAAAATAAAAAAGAGGTTATAAAAAAGTAATTTATTACTAATAAATTATAAATATATTATAGTTTAATATTAAAGTTATATTTTATAAAGCTAATACTAATTTAGTAAATACTTTTTTAATACTTTTTAAATATATTATTATATTAAAAGTTTATATATTTATATAAGAATTATATATAATAATAAAAGATATTTATAAGACTATAATATATAAGTAATATATTTAATATATATTATAAACTATTATCTTATATATATAATATTTATATTAAAAGTATAAATATATATATTAAAAATATATTATAAATATATTATAAAAAACTATAAGGTTTTTATAAGTACTATATATTTAATATATTACTTATATATTATAACTGCCTTATAAATTATTACTTTATTTTATTACTTTAAAGGCTATTTAATACTTTAGCTTTTAAACCTTTAGTATTAGAATATTTTATTAAAGTTATAAGTTAAGATCCTCCTTTTATAAGGCTAAATAATTATATAATTATTAGCTTTAATTATAATATATTTATAATAGGCATATAATATATTACCTTCTTTTTATATTTAGTATACTTAATAAGGTTAATTATAAGCAGGCAGGGATAGCTAATAGTAATAAAAATAAAAACTTAAGCTTATTAATATTTATTAAAGGTATAGTTATAATCTCTTCTTACTTTAATATAATAAAATGCTTTTATATATATTACTAGCTTATAATATATTAATAATATATTATTAATTTATTATAAATATATTATAAATATATATACTTTTATTAATTAGTATTTTTAAATTAGCTTTATAAAGATATATTATAATATAATATATAAATACTATAAAAGGTTATAATTTTATTTATATAAAGCTTATTAAGATTTTATTATATATTCTTATAATAATATATTAGTAATATATTATAAAAGCATTATTAAAATAAGTAAAAGGCTATATAAACTTATTTTTAAATTATTATTATTAATATTATATAATAGCTACTTATATTATAAAAAGCCTTATAAAAAACCTTTATATAGTTAGTATAACTTTTATAAGTATTTTATTATTTTTTAATTATATTAAAAAAGGTAAAGCATAGCCTGCTTATAATAATAACTTAGGCCTTATTATTAACCTATTCTTTAAGTTTTAGGTAGGCTATAAGAAATTAGTAAAGTATTATTAATATATTACTAATATATTTTAATAAAAAGTATTAACTTACCTTAATTTACTTTATTAAAGCTATATAATTATAATTAGTTATATACTTTAATAAGCCCTTTATAATATAAATAAATAAACTAATATCCCCTCTTTTTATTATTAATTTTATATATTCTAGTCTTTCAAAAGAAATTAATATATTAGTAATATATTTATAATATAATAATAATAAATTATTCTAGACTGTATTTAAAGTAATATAGTAAGTTTAAACCCATCGTTAATACTATTCTGTAATAATAGTCA